>NW_025804461.1:100000-107500 GCF_021901495.1 Neodiprion virginianus
TCCATCCTGCTGAAACCAAACAGGTTCGCCCTAAACACAGAAAATGATACGTTACTTGTAGTAAGCGTAAAATTATTCATTTGAAAATCATACGCACTCTGCTAATAATAACGCCAGCTCTACGTGATAAAATACACTCACGATTTCTTCTTCAATCAGCCTAAGAGCCGGTACAATCCTCTCTCTCAGCAACCAGAGATACTTCTCGCCGTTGAGGTTACCATCAATAAAAAATGGCCCAATCAGCCGATTGCCAATCGCGCCAAGCCAGACGTTGAGCTTCAACGGGTACTGCGTGCCCGCCTGAATGAACAGACGAGGGTTGTTTCGACACCAGGCTCTGGAGTTCTGCCTGTTCGGTTTCCCGACAAGTATCACCGTACTTTCATCTGAGAAGCAAATGCGACTCAACAAGCCCTCGTCTGCGTTCAGACGTTCCATCAACTCTTGGCTGAAGCGAAGACGACTATCGTTATCACCAGCCAAGAGTTCTTGATGGACTTGAAACTTGTACGATCTGTACTTAGCTTCACGCAATACTCTTCTGACCGATGCGTTAGATATTTCCACGTCCTGGGCGATGCGGCTGATAGGCTTGAATGGATCCTCTTCGACGGTCAAGCAGATGTCCAGCTTAGTATCCCAGCTCAGCTGACGGTTTGGTTGAGAGATTTTCCAGGTTCTCTCATCGACACTACCGGATTGTTCGAATTTTAAAACCAGATTCCTGATGGTCGCTAACGAAGGTGTTGGTCGATCCGGGTGTGTGACGGCGAAATGGGCCTGATTTTCCCGGTAAGACAGGCCCTGGTAATGAAATTTCACTAATTCCACCTTTTCCTGCACAGAAAACTTGTAATTAGGCATTTTTTTATCTGATGAACACGATGAAAAAATTCACAAAAAGATCGAGGTAGTTGCCAGACACGTGGTTGAAGTTGCGCGATCTTTTTACAAAGTGGTCAATTTACGCGGGCGGGGTTGTTTATATTTGCGGGTGGGAAAGTAACGAAACTCTGGAGAAAGATGATTGTATTGGCTGATACCAGTCGCGATCGTTGCCCTCATCCAATCAAATTCTGGTATCACCAGAATCGTGGTTTTCGCGCCCTCCCAGTGTCGCCGGTATGCACAGAATTAGGATACGAACTATCTGGTTAAATACCACGTGGTGATCTGTCTCTGAGTTTCAATTCTAGAAATCGATGTCCCTCTTCATCATTACGTAGGAAAACAAGGAAATAGTTTCGCGATGTGATCGGCGATGTTTATTCACCTCGTATTCAGCGGTTCAGGTGAACGAATTTCAGTAACCTCGCGATTATACCGTGATATTCGCGATCATATTGTGAATTTGCTAATCGAAGAATTTTGTTGATTTCGAAAAAATATGGACTATGAAAAAACTCTACAATACAAATTCAATAAATGGTATTCACAAAAGCAATACGTCAAACGATATCTAACGATCAGTAATTTGTGATTGTAATTTTCGAGCATTAAGCCAGGTGATGTCTGGTGGCAATGCGTCTCATTAACGTTTTATGTTTTGTGAATTTTATTGGAAATTAGTTGTATTCAAAAATACCAAAAGATCCTGTTTGATAATAATAGCTTCTAATATTTTCAGGTACGAAATAATTCATTGTCAAAGCGGGACTAAATTTGTCAGGCATCGAAGCATGTAAGTAAATTTCCAATTACGTGATCTTTGACAATGACAATATTTTAACATGGATTCAATGATTAAATTCGTTTTTTTTTCAGCAGGCTCGAAGTTTAAACTTTAATTAACACGAGGAAAATTATGCCTTACCTGATGGTCAAAACGTTTAGGTGGCAAGGATCCTGGTATCTCGAGCGGTGCAATCATTAGAACCATGGAACCTAGTTGTTTCGTCAGACATCAGCTGCCGGAGTGAATTTTATCAGGCCATCGCCACCTTCTTAACATCAGTTGAGGCAAAATTGAAGAGCGGGACATACTGCAGATCATAATGGCTGAATATCCCATCATTTTACTTTGATCGAGCCAATTGCGATAAGTTTGTTACTTAACCGTTGCTGCCAATTCATTCTACCGAGGAATCATTCTGTGCACCATTGTAATTTAAGCATTATTATTGACCAGCATTGTTTTTCAAACTTTATACCATTTGATTTGGTATCTTATTTTGAAGCTTACTTTTGCTCTCTTTGGCATTGAATTCAGATAAATAGTTTTTCAAGTCCTCAATTAGATTGTAGGGTTGAATTTTGCTAGGCAAACTGAATCAATCTAAATCTAGAACTGTTGAATAAGTTCAGTTGAAAATGTCTTTAAATTTAATCTTAGTTGACGGTGTCATCTGGCTAGCTAGTTGCACGATAACTTGAAACCAAATTCAATTTTACACTCTTTATAGGGTCCTACGCTAAGACTGAAAGCTTGTGAATCTCCATGTACCGCAATTATTTCTGAATTTCATGTTAGCATTATCTGGAGCAAAAAAAATCCCATTTTGAGGTTGAAAATGGAACCTGAAACACAGAGTTATTCAGTAGCACGAATTGAAAACCAAGAATTTTATAATGGTTTCTGCAACAAAGGGACTCTTTCCAAATATCCTTGTTAGAAGGTGATGTTCGGAGGACTAAGAACAAGATATTGTATCGGATTACATTATTTGGAAAAACATCTTCATAAACTTGGTTAAAAATTAGATATTCATTTATTTTGATGGAACAAGGGACACAATCTTGAATCCGATAAGTCAAGATCCTCGTAATAATGTTCTGACATTACTCTAAAACATGATTGTCCTTGAAGCTAATTGTGACATTGAGGCGCATTTTGAGAAACTTGATTTTCAACTTGTGTCACAGGATGTGATTTACGTTCCTCAGTTCTACGCTTTCGATTAGATTTTCTTTGTTTCGAACCGCACTAACATGAAATACAGAAATCATTTTAATAAATCTAGTATTACTTGAATTTTCAATTTGAGTATTAGGTCCTCTTCATTTATTTAATCGAACATCATTGAAAATTTGCGAAATAAATTCTGATAATCATTCGGAAATTTTAAATAGTAGTAGCAATAATTTGTTAATCGGAAAAAATACATTGGCTATCAACTATTCGTAAATTTTGTTGAACTATTTTCAAGAAAAAAAAGATTCACAGTTCCGTTACAGATAGTGAGATATTAAAATTTCTTGAACGCTCGGTTTAATGTCTCATTTTCGAAAGTGATACAATTCAATATTACCGCCTGAAATCACAAAAGAGTGAGAGAGTTGCTTAGTTGCTTGAAAGTGGCGATGATCTTTGTACGTCTGACAAATTGAATGGGCAGATAACAGTGAATATCAGAGATGTAATTATTTTGGCCGTATCACCTGTTGATAGATAAAAGTTCCATTGTTATTTCTAATGTACGAAATAATAAAAATGATTAAATAAAGTGTTCGCACCTACCTGCTGCGTTTCTTCCAAGCACCCAACATTTAAATAGATTTCTCATTTTAGTCGAATAAAGCCAATTTCCAAAGAGCATTAGCATCAACTTTCCGAGTCACTACCTCGACCGTTTGAGATTCTAACCTCAAAAATTCGTATGAACTACGCCGCCGCCAGAAACAGAGTTTGACAGCTGAAACTCGGAGTGGCCAGCCTGCCCGAGCAGCCGATAAAACTCGCGCATGCGCATTATATGTATAGTTTCAAGAGATTGTCCCGGTATATGCATATATATATATGACTATATATATGTATATTATAATTTTCAATTTACTTTTAAAAAAAGGGAAATTGAAATAAAAAAATTTTTTCCACAATATTTCAATTTTTTAAAATTATGTATAATTATCAAAAAATCCTAAATATTTTTAATTATTCGCTTTTTTTTTTTTTTTATTTCATTTTTTTATGATTTTTCCATTCACAATTATTTTTTATTTTATCACATTATTCACCTCAATTACCTTCATTTATATTCTATTATATTAATGTATAATATAAATATATATAAATATATATATACATATATATATATATATATATATATATATATATATATATATATATATATATATATATATATATATATATATATATATATATATATATATATATATATATATATATGTATGTATATATACATATGTTTATTATAATTTTCAATTTACTTTTGAAAAATGGGAGATTGAAAAAAAAAAAATTTTTCCCACAATATTTCAATTTTTTAAAATTATGTATAATTATCAGAAAAATCCTGAATACTTTTAATTATTCGCTTATTTTTTATTACATTCAATTTTTTGATAATTTTTTCCACTCACAATCATTTTTTATTTTATTACATCATTTACCTCAATTACCTTCATTTATATTCTATTATATTAATGTATAATATAAATATATATAAATATATATATATACATATATATGTATATATATATATATATATATATATATATATATATATATATATATATATATATATATATATATATATATATATATATATATGTATGTATATATACATATGTTTATTATAATTTTTAATTTACTTTTAAAAAATGGGAAATTGGAAAAAAAAATTTTTCCTACATTATTTCAATTTTTCAAAATTATGTATAATTATTAGAAAAATCCTAAATATTTTCAATTATTCGCTCATTTTCCATTTTATTTCATTTTTTTATAATTTTTTCCATTCACAATCATTTTTTATTTTATTACATTATTTACCTCAATGACCTTCATTTATATTCTATTATATTAATGTATAATATAAATATATATAAATATATATATACATATATATGTATATATATATATATATATATATATATATATATATATATATATATATATATATATATATATGTATGTATATATACATATGTTCATTATAATTTTCAATTTACTTTCAAAAAATGGGAAATTGAAAAAAAAAAAAATTTTTCCACAATATTTCAATTTTATAAAATTATGTATAATTATCAGAAAAATCCTGAATATTTTTAATGATTTTCTTATTTTTTTTTTTATTTCATTTTTTTATGATTTTTTCATTCACAATTATTTTTTATTTTATTACATTATTTACCTTAATTACCTTCATTTATATTTGACTATATTAATGTATAATATAAATATATATAAATATATATATACATATATATGTATATATATATATATATATATATATATATATATATATATATATATATATATATATATACATATGTATATTATAATTTTCAATTTACTTTTAAAAATGGGAAATTGAAAAAAAAAATTCTTCTTACATTATTTCAAATTTTCAAAATTATGTATAATTATTAGAAAAATCCTGAATATTTTTAATTATTTGCTTATTTTTTATTTTATTTCAATTTTTTATAATTTTTTCCATTCACAATCATTTTTTATTTTATTACATTATTCACCTCAATTACCTTCATTTATATTCTATTATATTATTGTATAATATAAATATATATATACATATATATCTATATATATATACAGGGTGTCCCTAAATTGAGGGACACGGACCAGCGAGCGTGATAGCTGACTGAAATGCAACCGAGAATTTTTTTACCGGAAGGTCGTCCGACGCACAGTTTTTGAATTATAAGCGATATCGTTAGGCCAATAAGAGTGCACCATTTCATCTGGATTTGCCGCCACGGAAATTGCTGTTTTGTTCCCTGGGTGAATTATTATTATTCGGTTACAAAGTAAATATCGGCACCTCCCCTCTCTCGCTGTTGTACCCCTTCTCGAGCGCCGACCTCGGTATTGTTGCCGCGGCACACGCTGCCGGCCGCACACCCACGGACGCACACTCGTGTGTGTGAAAATAAGCGAATGCCCCGCTACACAATACTACGAAACACACATCTACGAGTGAAAATAAAAATAAATCTCGAAATAAATCAGTGGATTTGAGATTTAATGTTATCAAACACTTCCAATCATCGATGTATGCATAAAACTAGAGATTTTAGATGATTGATATGCCGTTAGGGTTCATAATTAGTCGTCCAATTAATCCGAATTATGTTTTCCGAACATTTTCTGTGTCTTTGCAACATAACTTTTCCACTATTTTGAAATTCATCATTGACATCCGATTTTTCAATAATGCGAGGAAACAACAACTCGCTGAATTGACGTGTCAATAGGTTTGTAAATCAATTACAATACACCTGAGTTAACACAAAATAACTGAATAAATGAGAATTCACTGAATCACTAAAAATGATAACTGAAATCATGAGAATTATTTGAGATATAACTGAATTGGGAAGAGTTGTAATAAGTCAAGTTACTTTGAATAACTTTAGATTCGTGCTAAAATTTTATGTTTAGAAAGAAAAATAATTAAATTCAAATAAAAAAGTAATTTTAAATCGAGAAGAAGAAAATTTCCGAATACCTGAATTCAAATGAAGCAATTTGAATTTAATAAATCTATCCGAATTTAAGGTATAATAATAATTCTTATTTGGACCAAAATATTTTGAATAAAACTATGAATTATCAAAATATCCCTGCTGATATTAAGACTACACGCAGAAATTTACCAAATCGATTAATTTTCACCAATTCAATCGAGTCGTGTCCGATTATTTTGGTGAAATCGATTAATCGATACATCGATTATTCTCAGATAAGTGGCCATCACTAGCATTGATCTCAACAATTTCAACGTTACTTGTCACTCCAGACCCACATTGAATTGACGAGGGAATAACTGGGAATTTGAATGACACCATATTTTTTTGAGTTGAATTAATTGAATTTATTCATGTAATTCGACTTCATTTTTCTGGTCCAAATAATAATTGTTATTTTTTCTCAAATTCGGAAAGATTTATTAAATTCAAATTGCTTCATTTGAATTCAGGTATTTGGAATTTTCTCTTCTTGATTTGAAATGACTTTTTTATTTGAATTTAATTATTTTTCTCTCTAAACATAAAATTTTGGCACGAATCTAAAGTTATTCAAAGTAACTTGACTTATTACAACTCTTTCTAATTCAGTTATCTCTCAAATATTTCTCATGATTTCAGTTATCATTTTTAGTGATTCAGTTAATTCTCATTTATTCAGTTATTTTGTGTTAACTCAGGTGAATTGTAATTGATTTACAAACCTATTGACACGTCAATTCAGCGAGTTGTTGTTTCCTCGCATTATTGAAAAATCGGATGTCAATGATGAATTCAAATAGTGGAAAAGTTATGTTGCAAGACACAAAAAATGTTCGGAAAGCATAATTCGGATTGATTGAATTACTAATTATGAACCCCAACGGCATATCAATCATCTAAAATCTCTAGTTTTATGCATACATCGATGATTGGAAGTGTTTTATAACATTAAATCTCAAATCCGCTGATTTATTTCGAGATTTATTTTTATTTTCACTCGTAGATGTGTGTTTCGTAGTATTGTGTAGCGGGGCATTCGCTTATTTTCACACACACGAGTGTGCG
>NW_025804462.1:0-33028 GCF_021901495.1 Neodiprion virginianus
GAAATAAAAAATAATTGTGACTGGAAAAATCATGGAAAAAAAAAAAAAAAATTAGCGAATGAATAAAAATATTTGGGATTTTTCTGATAATTATACATAATTTTAAAAAATTGGAATGTTGTGGAAAAAAATTTTTTTTCCAATTTCCCTTTTTTTAAAAGTAAATTGAAGATTATAATATACATATATATATCCATATATATATATATTTTTATATGTTTATATATATATATATATATATGTATATATACATATATATATATTCATGTATATATATATATATATATATATGTATATATGTATATAAATATATATATATATATCTATATTATACATTTATATGAGAAAATATAAATGAAGGTGATTGAGGGAAAATAAAAAATCATTGTGACTGGAAAAATCATAGAAAAAAAAAAAAAAATTAGCGAATAAATAAAAATGTTCGGGATTTTTCTAATACTTATACATAATTTTAAAAAAACCGGAATGTTGTAGAAAAAAAATTTTTTTTTCAATTTTCCTTTTTTTAAAAGTGAATTGAAAATTATAATATACATATATATACATATATATATATATGGATATATATGTATATATATATATTCATATATATCTATAATTTACATTTATATAATAGAATATAAATGAAGGTGATTGAGGAAAATAATCTTATAAAATAAAAAATAATTGTGACTGGAAATATCATAAAAAAAAAAAAAAAAAATAAGCGAATAAATAGAAATATTTGAGATTTGTCTGATAATCATACATAATTTTGAAAAATTGGAATGTTGTGGAAAAAAATTTTTTTTTTCAATTTTCCTTTTTCTAAATGTATATTGAAAATTATAATATACATATATATATTAATATTTAAATATATATATATTTTTATATTTCATATATATTTATATATTTATAAATATATATATATATATATCTATATTATACATTTATTTGATAGAATATAAATAAAGGTGATTGAGGTAAAATAAAAAATTATTGTGACTGGATAAATCATGGAAAAAAAAAAAAAAATTAGCGAATAAATGAAAATATTTGGGATTTTTCTGATAATTATACATAATCTTAAAAAATTGGAATGTTGAGGAAAAAATTTTTTTTTTTAATTTCCCCTCTTTTAAAAGTAAATTGAAAATTATAATATACATATATATATCCACATATATATATATATTTTCATATGTTTATATATATTTATATATGTATATATATATATATATATATATATATATATATATATATATATATATATATATATATATATATTTATGTATATATATATATATATATAAATATAAATTTAAATATATCTATATTATACATTTATATAATAGAATATAAATGAAGGTGATTGAGGTGAATAATGTTATGAAATAAAAAATAATTGTGACTGGAAAAATCCTAGAAAAAAAAAAAAAAAATAAGCGAATAAATAAAAATATTTGGGATTTTTCTGATAATTATACATAATTTTAAAAAATTGGAATGTTGTGGAGAAGAATTTTTTTTTTAATTTCCCTTTCTTTAAAAGTATATTGGAAATTATAATATACATATATATATTCATATATATATATTTTTACATGTTTTTTAAATATATTTGATCACATATGTATATATATATATTTATATATATCTATATTATACATTTATGTAATGGAATATAAATAAAGGTAAGCAAGGTAAATAATGTGATAAAATGAGAAATAATTGTGACTGGAAAAATCATAGAAAAAAAAATAAATAAGCGAATAAATAAAAATATTTGGGATTTTTCTGATAACTATACATAATTTTGAAAAATTGGAATGTTGTGGAAAAAATTTTTTTTCTTAATTTCCCTTTTTTTAAAAGTAGATTGAAAATCATAATATACATATATATATCCATATATATATATATATATATTTTCATATGTTTATATATATTTATACATGTATATATATATATATATATATATATATATATATATATATATGTATATATGTATATATATATATATATATATATATATATATATATATATATATATATATATATATATATATATGTATATATATATATTTACATACATCTATATTATACATTTATATAATTGAATATAAATGAAGGTGATTGAGGTGAATAATGTTATAAAATAAAAAATAATTGTGACTGGAAAAATCTTAAAGAAAAAAAAAAAAAAATAAGCGAATAAATAAAAATATTTGGGATTTTTCTGATAATTATCCATAATTTTAAAAAATTGGAATGTTGTGGAAAAAATTTTTTTTTTCAATTTTCCTTTCTTTAAAAGTAAATTGAAAATTATAATGTACATATATATATTCATATATATATATATATATATATTTCAATATCTTCATATATATTTATATATATATATATATACATATATATATATATATATATATATAATATATATATATATATATATATATATATATATATATATATATATATATATATATGTATGTATATATAAATATATATATATATATCCATATTATACATTTATATAATAGAATATAAATAAAGGTGATTGAGGTAAAATAAAAAATCATTGTGACTGGATAAATCATAGAAAAAAAAAAAAAAAAATTAGCGAATAAATAAAAATATTTGGGATTTTTCTGATACTTATACATAATCTTAAAAAATTGGAATGTTGTGGGAAAAATTTTTTTTTTTAATTTTCCTTTTTTTGAAAGTAAATTGAAAATTATAATATACATATATATATCCATATATATATATATATTTTTATATGTTTATATATATTTATATATGTATATATATATATATATATATATATATATATATATATATATATATATTTATGTATATATATATATATATAAATATATATTTTAATATATCTGTATTATACATTTATATAATGAAATATAAATGAAGGTGATAGAGGTAAATAATGTTATGAAATAAAAAAATAATTGTGACTGGAAAAATCCTAGAAAAAAAAAAAAAAAAAATAAGCGAATAAATAAAAATATTTGGGATTTTTCTGATAATTATACATAATTTTAAAAAATTGGAATGTTGTGGAGAAAAATTTTCTTTTTGATTTTCCTTTCTTCAAAAGTAAATTGGAAAATTATAATATACATATATATATTCATATATATATATTTTTATATGTTTTTTAAATATACTTGATCACATATGTATATATATATATTTATATATATCTATATTATACATTTATGTAATGGAATATAAATAAAGGTAATTAAGGTAAATAATGTAATAAAATAAGAAATAATTGTGACTGGAAAAATCATAGAAAAAAAAAAAAATCAGCGAATAAATAAAAATATTCGGGATTTTTCTGATAATTATTCATAAATTTAAAAAATTGGAATGTTGTGAAAAAAATTTTCTTTTTAATTTCCCTTTCTTTAGAAGTAAATTGGAAACTATAATATACATATATATATATTCATATATATATATTTTCATATGTTTTTCATATATATTTGATCACGTATGTATATATATATATTTATATATATCTATATTATACATTTATGTAATGGAATATGAATAAAGGTAATTGAGGTGAATAATGTGATAAAATAAGAAATAATTGTGAATGAAAAAATCATAAAAAAAAATAAAAAATAAGCGAATAAATGAAAATATTCGGGATTTTCCTAATAATTATACATAATTTCAAAAAATTGGAATGTTGTGGAAAAATTTTTTTTTTTTAATTTTCCTTTTTTCAAAAGTAAATTGAAAATTATAATATACATATATATATTCATATATATATATATATATATATATATATGTATATATATTTTCATACGTTCATATATATTTATATATATATATATATATATATATGTAAATATATATGTATATGTATATATACAAATATATATATATATATATATATATATATTATACATTTATATAATAAAATATAAATGAAGGTAATTGAGGTGAAATAAAAAATAATTGTGACTGGAAAAATCATGGAAAAAAAAAAAAAAAATTAGCGAATGAATAAAAATATTTGGGATTTTTCTGATAATTATACATAATTTTAAAAAATTGGAATGTTGTGGAAAAAAATTTTTTTTCCAATTTCCCTTTTTTTAAAAGTAAATTGAAGATTATAATATACATATATATATCCATATATATATATATTTTTATATGTTTATATATATATATATATATATGTATATATACATATATATATATTCATGTATATATATATATATATATATATATGTTATATATGTATATAAATATATATATATATATCTATATTATACATTTATATGAGAAAATATAAATGAAGGTGATTGAGGGAAAATAAAAAATCATTGTGACTGGAAAAATCATAGAAAAAAAAAAAAAAAATGAGCGAATAAATAAAAATGTTCGGGATTTTTCTAATACTTATACATAATTTTAAAAAACCGGAATGTTGTAGAAAAAAAATTTTTTTTTCAATTGTCCTTTTTTTAAAAGTGAATTGAAAATTATAATATACATATATATACATATATATATATATGGATATATATGTATATATATATATTCATATATATCTATAATTTACATTTATATAATAGAATATAAATGAAGGTGATTGAGGAAAATAATCTTATAAAATAAAAAATAATTGTGACTGGAAATATCATAAAAAAAAAAAAAAAAAATAAGCGAATAAATAGAAATATTTGAGATTTGTCTGATAATCATACATAATTTTGAAAAATTGGAATGTTGTGGAAAAAATTTTTTTTTTCAATTTTCCTTTTTCTAAATGTATATTGAAAAATTATAATATACATATATATATTAATATATAAATATATATATATTTTTATATTTCATATATATTTATATATTTATAAATATATATATATATATATCTATATTATACATTTATTTGATAGAATATAAATAAAGGTGATTGAGGTAAAATAAAAAATTATTGTGACTGGATAAATCATGGAAAAAAAAAAAAAAAATTAGCGAATAAATAAAAATATTTGGGATTTTTCTGATAATTATACATAATCTTAAAAAATTGGAATGTTGTGGAAAAAATTTTTTTTTTTAATTTCCCCTCTTTTAAAAGTAAATTGAAAATTATAATATACATATATATATCCACATATATATATATATTTTCATATGTTTATATATATTTATATATGTATATATATATATATATATATATATATATATATATATATATATATATATATATTTATGTATATATATATATATATATAAATATAAATTTAAATATATCTATATTATACATTTATATAATAGAATATAAATGAAGGTGATTGAGGTGAATAATGTTATAAAATAAAAAATAATTGTGACTGGAAAAATCTTAAAGAAAAAAAAAAAAAATAAGCGAATAAATAAAAATATTTGGGATTTTTCTGATAATTATCCATAATTTTAAAAAATTGGAATGTTGCGGAAAAAATTTTTTTTTTTTTAATTTTCCTTTTTTTTAAAAGTAAATTGAAAATTATCATATACATATATATATTCATATATATATATATATATATATGTTTATATACACATGTATATATATATATATATATATGTTTATATATACATGTATATATATATATATATATATATATATATATATATATATATATATATATATATATATTGTAACGTTAAGTCTTTTCTGCCCCTCGTCGAGCGCTAATTTGTAACGCTAGATTTTGTTATTTTCGGACGAGGACTCACCGTTGACACTTTGGCGCGATTTTCTACTCATCCGCAATATTAAAACACAACAAAATAATTAAGTTGGGCGCCAGACGCATTAGCGTCGATTCTCAAATAATAATATAAATCAATAAAATTAACACAAGATAGTACAAAAGGGATAAGTAGAGAACCCGTTGTATGGCTGGCTAGGCACAGGTACGATCGCGTACATCCCGGTAGAGTGGCGGAGGTCAAGGCAGCTAGCAGTAATTCCAGAATTAAAGAAGATAACCAAATAAAGAATAAACTCCAGTTAAAAGGAAAATGAATAAGTCAGTCGATCATGTATTCTCGAGAAGGTTACATAAGTGAGATGTTATCGGTAGCGGTAGTAAATAAAACAGGTAATCGTTGTTTATAAAAATATCGGTAGAAAAGCAGTAAACGGTAGCTTTAACACGAGAGACGGTAGTTAACAGAGAAAAATAGACGTAGGCCGAGAGATGCGATATAATGCAAGAGTTGACTTAGAACTACACGTCACTGGGCGACGTGATCTTACCCAAGTTGCAAATGACACTACGAAAATTATTATTCTGTTAATTAGAACGAGAGAATTTTACTGCGATCGGTAGAAAACAACGAAACGGTAGTTCGGTAGAGGTACGACAAATTTACCCCAAATTATAACCAAGATGAGAGATTGACAGTTAGTAACAATTCACTAAGTTGGCAAACGATCGACTCGGTAGCCTTCGGTAGAGTTATTCATACGGTAGATTCGATAATTTGCAATCATTACATAATTGAGGAATTAAATAGTGAATTCCTAAATATAACTTTTGAGAGAATACCAAAATATAAAGTTATGAGATTGAGAGAATTTCGGAGAGTTTACAAAATAGAGAAATATACTAAAATACACCGCAATACAAAAGAATAGTTTACAGAACTTAATTTAACAAAATACGGGGAAATAAATAACAGGCAAAAATAATATAAAATGGTCAATAGTAACAAAGAAAAATGCGGTAATATCTAAAGGGTGATTCTACGCTCGCTTGTACTCCATAGAACTCGATATACGATACAATAGGCACAAAAATAAATAGAAATATAATAAGCAATAACAGAAATAAAATATAAAGCACACTACTATTACAGAAAGAGTATGGAATAAAATATGAAGCCAATAGGGCTCAAAATACGATAGAGACTACAGAAGCAAGATAATAGAGATTTACAAATAATTAGAAAAGTCATAAATACAAGAGATAATTATTTGGCAGTTACGAGGTCGCTCAGATATGAAAATAATGAATTACTGAAATCATGCAGTCACACGGAAGTCGTGGACCATGATTCACACAAAATGGCATCACACGATGCAATCAAGAAACAATAAATATAATATTAATGACCGGAATCATGCAGCCACACGGCGGCTTACAGAAACTTTAACCATGGACCATGATTCACGCAAAATCGATAAATATTACGAGAAAGAATGGAAATTGCGAGCAACTTCGTAACAGTACAATTCAAAGGCAAAAGCCTTACCTTAACGGTCGATCTCAGGCACACAAACTGATTTTAATTTAAATTATACTAAAGAATAACAAAACTGGGAAGGAAAGGAAAAGAGAAGGAAAAGAATTTAGAAAGATAAAGGTAGCGGTAGGATAGACGGTAGAACGATAGCGGTAGGATAGACGGTAGAACGGTAGCTTAAAACGGTAGTAATGGTCGGGAGAATAATCGGAAACGAAGCTGTTCCTCAACAGGTCGAGCGTAGAATAGCAGGTCGTAGTTCAGCTCGCCGATCTCGCGGTTGTCGTGAGATGATTCTTCTTCTTTGATTGGTCGCTTGACCCCCACCGTAAATAGGCCATCCCCCTGTGGCGAATATCGGTTACTGCGTGGTCGTACGTTTTCCAAAAATTACCGCTAGATGTTGTGCAATGTGCTGCTCGCGATTTCGTCGTTGACACCAACTCGTACGGTTTCATAGTCGCTCCAGTTTGCAGTCCAGGCTGCCTATCCTCGGGGACTTCTTCGACAGGGGCACGCACAGGGTGCCTCTCGTTCAAAGTTAGCGGGTGGAGAGTGACGCCTCATTGTTCACCTCCACCGGCTTTTGTACAGGCAGTAGCTAGCTGCCTGTACCTGAGGTCGTGCAGTCAGACGGTTGGCCAAACCGTGGACCACGACCCACACAATCAGTCCTCGTCGATAGGGAGGCGGCTAGTTCCTCTTTGAAGAACGATGCCCCCGGCCGCCGGGAGGATTTTTATCTCCCTGTTCACCGGCAGTCGAGGCGATACGGAAGGTTCGGATGGATGCTACCCCAGGTGTATATAAAGGTGCACCAAGGTAGCCAGTGTAGTCTGGTGAGACCGTCAGTAGGCGAAGTCGTCGAGAGCTGCAAACGGTAGATAGTGGTCCCTTGTTGATCGGGATCGTAGTCGTCCAAGTACCTTGTTAGCTTGCGCCGAAGCGCGAAATAAAGAATTTACAGAAAAGAATTAGTTAAAAGTGGATATTGCCTATTTTGTATCGAGTTCGTTTGGAGTACCCTGCTGAGGACGCGTAAGTTAAAAATAATAGCGGTTGTGTGCCCTTGTGACGGGCGATTCTGAAACGCCACGTTACAATATATATATATATATATACATATATATATGGATATATAAATATATATATATATATCCATATTATACATTTATATAATAGAATATAAATGAAGGTGATTGAGGTAAAATAAAAAATAATTGTGACTGGAAAAATCATAGAAAAGAAAAAAAAAATAAGCGAATAAATAAAAATATTTGGGATTTTTCTAATAATTATGCATAATTTTGAAAAATTGGAATGTTGTGGAAAAAATTTTTTTCTTCAATTTACCTTTTTTTTAAAGTAAATTGAAATTTATAATATACATATATATATATATATATATATATATATATATATATATATATATATACATATATATATATTTTTATATGTTGATGTATATTTATATATATTCATATATATATATATATATATATATATATATTCATATATATATATATATATCTATATTATACATCTATATAATGGAATATAAATAAAGGTAATTGAGGTAGATAATGTGATACAATAAAAAATAATCGTGAATCGAAAAATCATGAAAAAAAAAAAATTAAATGAAAAATAAGCGAATAAATAAAAATATTTGTGATTTTTCTGATAATTATACATAATTTTAAAGAATTGGAATGTTGTGGAAAAAATTTTTTTTTTCCAATTTGCCTTTTTTTAAAAGTAAATTGAAAATTATAATATACATATATATATCCATATATATATATATATATATTTTTATATGTTCATATATATTCATACATGTATATGTATATATATATATATATATATATATATATATATATATATATATATATATATATATATATATATTAGGGTGCTTTTTTTTGGACTATATTTTTTTTTATTCGGTCCCATCCTGAAATTTTGTTGGAAATACAACAAAAAAAATTCCCTGAAAGATTGAGCCCTTAATATTAATATTAAGTGCTCGCCCAAGGCATGTAAAGATTTTCCGCTTAAAATACACGTAAACTTCAATTTTTTTCTTTAAAACATCTACTGTTCAGAGGCATTCTATGGTGTAGTCTAGGACGTCCGCAGGTTTTCTTCGGAGTGAAATGCTCTACAAAAGTGCTCATTGCGGCGAAGTCGTACGGGCCACCCAAACCCAATTTTTTCATGAAATTCTTGTCATTTTGCCCGTATCTCGTAAATAACAGGAGCTACAAAAAAAAAATATTCAACAAATTCGTAGGAAATTTTTGTAGAGCATTTCATTCCGAAGAAAACCTACTGACGTCCTAGACTACACCATAGAATGCCTCTGTACTGTAGATGTTCTAAAGAAAAAAATTGAAGTTTACGTGTATTTTAAGTGGGAAATCTTCAGATGCCTTGGGCGAGCACTTAATATTAATATTAAGGGCTCAATCTTTCAGGGAATTTTTTTTGTTGTATTTCCAACAAAATTTCACGATGGGACCGAAAAAAAAAAAAAATAGTCCAAAAAAAAGCACCCTAATGTATATATATATATGTATATATATATATATATATATATATATATATATATATATATATATATATATATATATATATATATATATATATATATATTTATATATATTTATATTATACATTGATATAATAAAATATAAATGAAGGTAATTGAGGTAAATAATGTAATGAAATAAAAAATGATTGTGAATGGAAAAAATTATAAAAAATGAAATAAATTAAAAAAGAAGCGAATAATTGAAAATATTCAGGATTTTTTTAATAATTATACATAATTTTGAAAAATTGAAATAATGTGAGAAAAATTTTTTTTTATTCAATTTCCCATTTTTTAAAATTAAATTGAAAATTATAATATACACATGTATATAATATGTGTGCGTAATGTATATAATGTAAGCCAATAGTTACATTGTTAGGAAGGAATGAAGATTAGGGTGATAATCTACACATGTAAGATGCAGTTAACAACTCAAATATTAAAAATATGTACAAATTAGTGAAATACAGAGATATTACCATTTACTAATAATCTTATAGCTAACCTGAATCTATACAATTGCCGATAGCAAACCCTTGTATACATCAGTATAATAACATTGATGCTAACAGCTCGGAGTCTTGTTACATACTGACTCTCACACGCGTGTCAATAAGCGACGCAGCCAAGCTTGATTACGCACAAGCTTAAATCCCCCCTTTTTAAGACCGCGGGTATGTTCCGTCGGTGTAAGGAACCAACTTACTAGCATGAAAAATATTTGATTCCCTTTTTCTCAATCTACTGTCTAACAAGAACATTACACCAGAAATTTTCCCTTTAATTTTAAACGGACCTACTCTGATTCGATCTATTTTATTTTTATTTAATTTATTTACATTTTGTACATAAGCTAAGTCTCCCACATTGTAATTTATTTGCTTTACATTCTTATCATAGTATTCTTTATTTTTGTTGTGAATTTCTTTTGATTTCATAAAAGCTGTTTCTCTATTGTTGACTAAGTTTGTTAAATTATTGTCGTTCACTTCTTTGGGTAAAAATAAATCGTTTAATCCTGTCAGCAAATAATTAGGAGTGAATCCGGTCGAACTGTGAATTGTGTTGTTGTAATCCTTTACACATTCTTCCGCCACCTGAGGCCATGATTTATTTTTATCATCATAAATTTTACATCTTATTCTGTTTACCAAGGTCTGATTTGTCCTTTTATTTAATCCATTAGAGAATGCGCAATCCACTGCTGTAAAAACTAATGTTATTTTCTGTTCATTTAAATACTGCTTAAACTGTGCTGAATTTATACCAGGATACTGATCTGATAAAACTAATTTAATGCTTCCATTTTTTTCTACTTTCTTGATTAGATTTATAAAATCTTTTGCAACTTGAGTCTTTGAGGTTATTATGTATGCAAATCTTGTGAAATGGTCCACCACCAAATGTAAATATTTTTTTTTTTTTTTATTGCCTTTGTAAACCTCCTACTGGGTCTATAGACACTATTTCGAAAGGTTCTTTTGCTGGTCCAAGTTGAGATAAAGGGGCTTTAAAGATGCCTATTCTCGATTTGTTTTTAATACATGTTTCACAGGCTCTACAAGTTAATTTTATGTGTTTATACATATTTTTGAAATAAAACTTTTGGCCAAAAGTTAAAATTAACCGTTTTGTGCCTATATGACCTTGATCAACATGTACCCTGATGATAAGAGACTTTCCAAATTCTTCAGTGATCCATATTTTTTCTCTATTATTTAGAATTTTATAAATTATTCCCCTTTTAATAACACATTTGTCATCAGTTTTTAACTTTTTTTGATTTTCTTTGATATCCTCCAATTTTAGTAAGTTTGTAGTTTTTATCACAGAATCACTTATTGTATCCTCGTGTGATTCCAAAACCGGATTTCTAGACAAGCAATCGGCTTCAATGTTTTCTTTACCTGGATTATACACAATTTCAAAATCAAAATGTGAAATGTAATTCAAAATCTGAACTAGTTCCATATCATTACTTTTTTTTATATTGAATTTTTCCAATGGTCTATGATCAGTAAATACAACGAACTTCTTGCCTATCAAATGAAATTGCCAGTATAAAATGGCTTCTTTAATAGCTAAGCATTCTATAAAGATAGCTTTCTTCTTTTTCTGAGCTTCTGTCAACTTTCTAGAAAAGAAAAACACCGACTTTAACGAGTTATCTTCCTGAGGCTGCTTCAATATTGCCCCAACTCCTTCGATACTTGCATCAGTGAAAATAAAAATTGGAGCCTCTGGATCAAAAATTGCCAAAGCGGGAACTGTGCACAAATATTCTTTTGTTGAATTAAAACTGTTCCTACACTCTTCAGACCATTCTAAGGATACATTTTTCCTTAACAAGTTTCTTAAAGGATCTGGTAAGCCAACATGATTTGGTATAAACTCCAGATAAAAATTTATCTTGCCTAGAAACTGTCTAATTTGTTTTTTTGTCGTAGGAATTGGAAACTTCTTAATAGCCACTAAATTATCGTTTATTGGTTTAATCATATTCTTTCCAATTTCGTGTTCCAGATAAGTTATTTTTTCTTGGGCGAACTGACATTTATTTTTATTCAATTTGAAACCTTGTTCATACAATGCTTGCAGTACTCGCTCTGCATGATATAAATGTTCTTCGGAGGTTTTGGAGAACACCAATATATCATCTATGTAGTTCACTGTGAAAGCATCTAATTTATTTTTCCTTATTACGCTTGCTAAGACTCTTTGAAATATAGCAGGAGCCGATTTCAGACCAAAAGGTAAACATCTCCATTGCCAGTGTCCATGATGGGTTACAAAAGCCAATTTATATCTATCTTTTGCACGCACCGGAATCGACCAAAACGCCGAGTTTACATCAAATTTTGAGAAAAATTTACAATTTCTGGCTCGTATTGTGAGATCATCTATCCTTGGAAAAGGTTGTCTTTCTGGCACTACAATCTGTTTAGCTCTTTAAAATCGATACACAAGCGTGATCTTTTTCCTTCTTCTCTCTTAAAAACCATGGTTACAGGAGCTGCATAAGGACTGCTTGACTCCTCTATTAAACCTGCATTCAACAAATCCTCTATTTGTCTCTCAATCTCTAATTTATCTTGGAAAGAGCATCTGTAAGGTTTCTTTGAAATATATCTATTTTTTGTCAATTTCACTGTGGCTTCATAATCTTTTACTATTCCTATATCAAACTTTGATTTGGCAAATATTATTTCATGTTTCTTTATCATATCCTCTATTTTATTAGTACTTATTTCATTATTGTTACTTTTCTTATCTAAGTTTTTATTTTTCTGTTGTTTCTGTGATATACACAAATTTTCGCTCTGACAGAGTTTGAATTTTTTTATTGAATCCAATCCCAGTAGAAAATCACAATCAATACCTTCCTTAACTATGAAAAACGGAAAATCTTCTTCTAAGTTACCAATTTTAGTACGTATTATTGCAATCCCTTCTGTTTTCGCCGTTCCAGCCACACCTTTAATAGTATCTCTCCCATCTATTATTTGTTTAAAATTTCTTTTATCATTCAAAAAAAACCGTTACCATAGAAATGTTGGATCCAGAATCATATAAACCAATTGCTGGGCAACCATTTGCAAAAAGCTTAATTTTAATAAGTGGGAGAACTATTCGTTTTTTGCTTCCTCATAACTTGCTACTACTTCCTGTAATTCATTATTATTTGTAACTTTTATATTTTCATTTTTAAAATTTTTAATTTGCCTATCTTTATTACGGCATATATTTTCTGGATGTAATCTATTTTTGAAACCTAACTTCTCACAAATAGTGCATGGTTTTTTTTCACTTTGCATTCTCTTGTTTATGTTATCATTTTTCGGATCGTTGATTTTACCTAGTTGTTTTAATTTTGACATTAAATTTTCTATATTTGCGATAGATTTCCTATCTAACTTATTTTGAATGAATTTTGGTAAACTGATTACAATCATATTAATTTGTGTGTTTGTAGATGAGCTATCATCCGCTTCCAACAACAATCTCCTTTTTTTTAACGCATATTCTGATAACGAGCCGTTATAGAATTTAAAATTATAGGCATACGCTATATCCGTCCAGGATTGTACAGAGAAGGTATCAATGAAGGCGTTATTCCATGCCTCCCAATTTAACAAAGAGTTCTGCCTAAGAAATACATTATACCAATCTAAAGCGGATTTCTCTAAAAACAATCGTAATACTTCAGCGTATTTATTTTTTACAATCCCTACTCTGTCACATTCCTGCACAAATAAATTAATCCACACACTAGCATTTATATTTTCCGTGTCGAACTTTTCAATCACTATATCTTTTATCAAATCGCTAGTTTTTCTTTCAAATGTGATCGTTGACGGTTCGTTTACCTCTGACTCTTGCTCTGTTGTGATTTCTTCTAAGTATTCATCAAACAACACCACGTTTCCTTCTGTATCCAAGTAAATATTCTCAAGGTCTTCAGATAAGGTCAATACCACATTGCGAAATTTATTGCGGATCTTCAAACTTTTAACAACATTCTTCACTATTGGATTTTCAAAAAGCTCTTTATGTTGAGCACTAGTCTGCTTATCTGCCGGAAACGAAAAAATTTCCTCTTGGCCGAGCAGCTGTATTCTTTTCACTTTAACTACGGTGCTTTTTGAATCTACACCAGCCTCCGAGACAAAATAAAACTTTGCTTTACTCTCCATTGTATAGATTTGTAAGCCAATAATTATATTGTTCGGAAGAAATGAAGATTAGGGTGATAATCTACACATGTAAGATGCAGTCAACAACTGAAATATGAAAAATATGTACAAATTAGTGAAATACAGAGATATTACGATTTACTAATAATCTTATAGCTAACCTGAATCTATACAATTGCCGATAGCAAACCCTTGTATACATCAATATAATAACATTGATGCTAACAGCTCGGAGTCTTGTTACATACTGACTCTCACACGCGTGTCAATAAGCGACGCAGCCAAGCTTGATTACGCACAAGCTTACATATGTATATATATATATATATATACATATGTATATATATATATAAATATATATATATATATATATATATATATATATATATATATATATATATATTTATATATATATACATATGTATATATATGTATATATAGATATATATGTATATATATTCATATATATTTATATTATACATTAATATAATAGAATATGAATGAAGGTAATTAAGGTAAATAATGTAATGCAATAAAAAATAATTGTGAATGGAAAATCATAGAAAAATGAAATAAAATAAAAAATAAGCGAATAAATAAAAATATTTGGGATTTTTCTGATAATTATACATAATTTTAAAAAATTGAAATATTGTGGAAAAATTTTTTTTTTATCAATTTCCCTCTTTTTAAAAGTAAACTGAAAATTATAATATACATGTATATATTCAAATATATACATATATACATACATACATATATATATATATATATATATATATATATATATATATATATATATATATATATATATATATATATATGTATATATATATATATATATATATATATATATACAGGGTGTCCCTAAATTGAGGGACACGGACCAGCCAGCATGATACCTGACTGAAATGCAACCGAGAATTTCTTTACCGGAAGGTCGTCCGACGCATAGTTTTTGAATTATAAGCGATAGTGTTAGGCCAATCAGAGTGCACCATTTCATCTGGATTTGCCGCCACGGAAATTGCTGTTTTGTTCGTCTGGGTAAATTATTATTATTCGGTTACAAAGTAAATATCGGCACCTCCCCTCACTCGCTGTTGTACCCCTTCTCGAGCGCTGACCTCGGTATTGTTGCCGCGGCACACGCTGCCGGCCGCACACCCACGGACGCACACTCGTGTGTGTGAAACATAAGCGAATGCCCAGCTACACAATACTACGAAACACACATCTACGAGTGAAAATAAAAATAAATCTCGAAATTAATCAGCGGATTTAAGATTTAATGTTATAAAACACTTCCAATCATCGATGTATGCATAAAAGTAGAGATTTTAGATGATTGATATGCCGTTAGGGTTCATAATTAGTCATTCAATCAATCTGAATTATGCTTTCCGAACATTTTTTGTGTCTTTGCAACATAACTTTTCCACTAGTTTGAAATTCATCATTGACATCCGATTTTTCAATAATGCGAGGAAACAACAACTCTCTGAATTGACGTGTCAATAGGTTTGTGAATCAATTACAATTCACCTGAGTTAACACAAAATAACTGAATAAATGAGAATTCACTGAATCACTAAAAATGATAACTGAAATCCTGAGAATTATTTGAGATATAACTGAATTAGGAAGAGTTGTAATGAGTCAAGTTACTTTCAATAACTTTAGATTCGTGCCAAAATTTTATGTTTAGAGAGAAAAATAATTGAATTCAAATAAAAAAGTAATTTTAAATCAAGAAGAAAAAAATTTCCAAATACTTGAATTCAAATGAAGCAATTTGAATTCAATAAATCTATCCGAATTTGAGAAAAAATAACAATTATTATTTGGACTAGAAAAATGAAGTCGAATTACATGAATAAATTCAATTAATTCAACTCGAAAAAATATTGTGTCATTCAAATTCCCAGTTATTTCCTCGTCGATTCAATGTGGGTCTGGAGTGGAAAGTAACGTTCAAATTGTTGAGATCAATGCTAGTGATGGCCACTTATCTGAGAATAATCGATGTATCGATTAATCGATTTCAACATAATAATCGGACACGGCTCGATTGAATTGGTAAAAATTAATCGATTTGGTGAATTTCTGCGTGTAGTCTTAATATCAGCAGAGATATTTTGATAATTCATAGTTTTATTCAGAATATTTTGGTCCAAATAAGAATTATTATTTTTCCTTAAATTCGGATAGATTTATTAAATTCAAATTGATTCATTTGAATTCAGGTATTTGGAAATTTTCTTCTTCTTGATTTAAAATTACTTTTTTATTTGAATTTAATTATTTTTCTGTCTAAACATAAAATTTTGGCACGAATCTAATGTTTTTCAAAGTAACTCGACTCATTACAAATCTTCCCAATTCAGTTATATCTCAAATAATTCTCAGGATTTCAGTCATCATTTTTAGTGATTCAGTGAATTCTCATTTATTCAGTTATTTTGTGTCAACTCAGGTGAATTGTAATTGATTCACAAACCTATTGACACGTCAATTCAGCGAGTTGTTGTTTCCTCGCATTATTGAAAAATCGGATGTCAATGATGAATTTCAAACTAGTGGAAAAGTTATGTTGCAAAGACACAAAAAATGTTCGGAAAGCATAATTCAGATTGATTGAATGACTAATTATGAACCCTAACGGCATATCAATCATCCAAAATCTCTACTCTTGTGCATACATCGATGATTGGAAGTGTTTTATAACATTAAATCTTAAATCCGCTGATTAATTTCGAGATTTATTTTTATTTTCACTCGTAGATGTGTGTTTCGTAGTATTGTGTAGCTGGGCATTCGCTTATTTTCACACACACGAGTGTGCGTCCGTGGGTGTGCGGCCGGCAGCGTGTGCCGCGGCAACAATACCGAGGTCAGCGCTCGAGAAGGGGTACAACAGCGAGTGAGGGGAGGTGCCGATATTTACTTTGTAACCGAATAATAATAATTCACCCAGACGAACAAAACAGCAATTTCCGTGGCGGCAAATCCAGATGAAATGGTGCACTCTGATTGGCCTAACGCTATCGCTCATAATTCAAAAACTATGCGTCGGACGTGCTTCCGGTAAAGAAATTCTCGGTTGCATTTCAGTCAGGTATCACGCTCGCTTGTCCGTGTCCCTCAATTTAGGGACACCCTGTATATATATATATATAAAAATATTTATATATCTATATATATATATATATATGTGTATATGTATATATAGATATATATGTATATATATATTTATATATATTTATATTGTACATTAATATAATAAAATATAAATGAAGGTAATTGATGTAAATAATGTAATAAAATGAAAAATGATTGTGAATGGATAAATTATAAGAAAATGTAATAAAATAAAAAATGAGCGAATAATTAAAAACATTTAGGATTTTTCTGATAATTATACATAATTTTAAAAAATTGAAATATTGTGGAAAAAATTTTTTTTTTTCAATTTCCCTCTTTATGAAAGTAAACTGAAAATTATAATATGCATATATATATTCAAATATATACATATATACATACATACATATATATATGTATATATATATATATATATATATATATATGTATGTATAGATATATATCTATATATAAATTCATAAATATTTATATTATACATTAATATAATGGAATATAAATGAAGGTAATTGAGGTAAGTAACGTAATAAAATAAAAAATGATTGTGAATGGAAATATAATTCAATAGTATTATTATAATTCAATAGTAAAAAAAAAAATTCTATTTTACCATATGAAATTTTATAATTCAATAGTATTATTATAATTCAATAGTATTGAATTATAAAATTTCATATGGTAAAATAGAATTTTTTTTTTCTGCTGATATATTTGATGATATTTCTTAAATAAAAACCTTCTCTTTCTGGAATAGATCATAAATTATCTCAAAATCCATCAAATAAATGGATAAATTGGAAATAATTATTTAAAAACTCTTAAAATCAACAGGCATTGGGATTCTACTGCGAATATCTTCTAAATGGTTACAGTAATCGATTAACCACAAGAAACCTTTTTTGTAGAGCGTTCAATTTCCTATGAAAATATCTGAAACTCATTTGACAATAATTATTTTTTAGTAAGTTACAAAATTCAAAACAAAAAGTTATTTTCCTTAAAATACTTCAACCTTTCACCTTGAATATCTTTTAAATGGTTAGATTAATGAAAAAAGTATAAGAGACCATTTTTGTAGAGCGTTCAATTTCCTATAAATATTGACGATGCAACTAATTTAACAATCTATTGGTGATAAGATATGGCCATTTTTATATAAGACTAAATTGAAAATGGAAAACTATGATGAGCATAATCTTCCCGTTAATATTAAGAGCTTAGATTTGGTAAGTACTTTCTAGAGGTAGCTAGGAACTAGTTTTCGGGTGTCGAATCCAAAAAAAAAAATACTTGAATTTTTTGACCCACCCTAATATGTATCTATATATTTATATATATTTATATTATACATTAATACAATAGAATATAAATGAAGGTAATTGAGGTAAATAATGTGATGAAATAAAAAATGATTGTGAATGGAAAAAAATATAAAAAAATGAAATAAAATAAAAAATAAGCGAATAATTAAAAATATTCAGAATTTTTCTAATAATTATACATAATTTTAAAAAATTGAAATATTGTGGAAAAAATTTTTTTTCATCAATTCCCCTCTTTTTAAAAGTAAACTAAAAATTATAACATACATCTCTATATTCATATATATATATGTGTATACATACATATATATACATATATATATATATATATATATATATATATATATATATATATATATATATATATATATATATATATATATGTATATATATGTATATATATATTTATATATATTTATATTATACATTAATATACTAAAATATAAATGAAGGTAATTAAGGTAAATAATGTAATGAAATAAAAAATGATTGTGAATGGAAAAAATTATAAAAAAATTAAATAAAATAAAAAATAAGCGAATAATTAAAAATATTCAGGATTTTTCTCATAATTATGCATAATTTCGAAAAATTGAAATAATGTGAGAAAATTTTTTTTTTTTTAATTTCCCTTTTTTTAAAAGTAAATTGAAAATTATAATGTACATATATATATATATACATATATATATATATGTATATATATATATATTGTTACAAAGGGTGAAATCACCCGTTTTGCCCCCTCTTTAATGATCTTGTAGTCAGCATAGATAAAAGACGTTTATAAACCTCTTATGTCTTTAAAAAGAATAAGGTTGCTGCGCCAACCAACATTATTGTAAAAACAGTCTTGTTTCAGACTTTAAACAAGAAACACGTATATTGCATTAAAAGCATTTATCACGATATTTTTGTTCACGCCTTTGATTTGATAATAAGTAAACTCGCGGATCCATATTTATTAACGTAACGCCTAAAACGTTACATTGGTGTCAGAAGCGGGATCTTGAGTTCTTATTAATTGAGTCAATTCAGTGCACGAACTTTAATTATGAGTAGCAGTCGTTTGACGCGCTTACGACGAAGAGAAAGTAGCGGAGAAGAACCTTTCGTTATGGAGAATCCGCGGGTCCCTGAAACGATTCCATCACCTTCAGTGGACCCTCTTTCAATTCCTTCGACAATCTCTCAAATTGATCTGTTAAAGATCTTAACACAACAACAAGAAGCGGCAAGACAACAACAAGAAGCTGCTATTCAACATTAACAACAACTAATCCAGCTGCTTCAAGAACAACAAGAACATCGGAGGCGAGAAGCGGAGGCTCGAGAGCGTTCAGAAAATAATCTTCAAGACCTTCTTCGGACGACTGTGGCAGCTCTTCAGTTCGTTCATCAAATGAGTGGCACAGGAGAACCGGCTGTTACACCACAGGGTTCTAGAGTCGCTACTCCTGTTCCCTCTCCTGTTCCCTCACCTGTTCCTGTTCCCGTTGTTCAAGAGATTCAACATCCAGGTCGATTCCAGGATGTTCCTGAATCAAGGTCTGTGCCTTTCATTAGGAGAGTAGATGAATCTCCAATTAGTAGAATGAGAGTAAATAATGAGGCTGGTTTTTCCGAGTCTTTGACTCAAGTTCGGCCTCAATGTTCTCATTTTAATCAATTAAGTAATTCGAGATTTCCTGAGGTTGCTTCTCAGATTAATGAGAAACCTCTTTATCCTTTAAAACCGCCAATTTTTGACGGAAAAATTCCATGGGCAGACTATGAACGCCAGTTTAATACAATTGCTAAACATAATCAGTGGGACTCCGCCATGAGGGCCCATAGTCTTGCCTCCTGTCTTCGAACGCCGGCTTTGAATGTTTTAACGGCGTTGTCTGAGGAAGAAATTTCTGATTATGGAAAACTTAGTTCTGCATTAAAGTTGAGGTACGGAAATGACCACTTAACGAAACTGTACACGGCACAATTACAGACCAGAAGACAAGGACGAGACGAAGACCTCGCGTCTCTTAGTCAGGATATCGAACGGCTTTCTCGTATAGCTTTGCCGGATCACGAGCCGTCTCGTAACTTATTAGCAACGCAAGCTTTTTTGAATGCGATTAATGATCCAGAGATTAAAATGGCCGTTGGAACGTCAGGCCTCACTTCTCTGCGGGAGGCAACAGCCAAAGCCCTCGAGGTGGAGGCAATGAGAGAGCAATATTTTGGGCTGAACAAGCTTCGTCGGATTGAGGTGTCTGAAAACGCCTCAAAAAGGCGAAGTTTTGAATACTCGGAGGAGTCAAAACCTCAAAATTATAAAAATAGAAATAACAGTAACAATTTTAAACCAAGAAATCGAGGTTCTTTTCAAAACCAACAAAACCAGCGTATAAATAAAAACGTGGTCGTGACAAGTCAAACTAGCTTGACTTGTATATTTTGTAAAAAAACAGGTCACGACGCCAATCATTGTTTTCTAATTAAGAAAATTAGTGGAAAACCGATGCAAGGTTCGAATCCAAATTCTTATAATTGGCGTAAGAAAAATATAGAAATGGGGGAAGCAGATCCTCAATCGAGTTCTTCAACACGAACTCACTCAAAAAACTAATTTCAGATGATTTGTCAGGGCGAAAATCATCGCAGATTGTTAGAAGTGAAAGCCCTCTTAGAGAGCAATTTTTAATTAGAAGTCTACGACAGTCTGGTCTTTATGCGCGTGGTACTGTTAATGGCGTCGATTGTCTGTGGGTAATAGACACGGGTGCGGAAGTAACCGTAGTTCGATCGGATCTCTTTAAATCCGATGACCAGATTGTTCCCTCTTTTTCTCTGCGAACAGCCACTGGAGAGATGACCCCGGTTTTGAGACAGGCTACTGTCCAAATTAACCTTTTTGGGTGTATTGACTCTCCACATAAGGTTTTTATAGCAGATATAGAGGATGAAGATATTTTGGGAATAGACTTTCTTACAGCTCATAACTGTGTTATCTCGACTAAGAGAAATTCACTAGCTTCAAACAATCGCGAAATAGCTCTTTGTACAAATAGAAATGGAATTTATTGGACTCCTCCTAGAATTAGAGAAATAGAACTTTCGGAGGATGATTTGCAACGACATTTTCCTTTACATTCACAGAGCCTTGTTGAGAAATCTTCGATTTCGTTAAATTCAGCTCAGGTAGAATCGTTTAAACCTCTTTTGCTAGAATTTATAGATTCTTTCGCCAAAGATAGTGGTGATAAGGGCCGTTGTACTTCTGTCAAGCACAAGATCGACGTCGGAGAGAGTTCACCAATTAAACAAGCTCCTGGAAGACTCGCTCTCAACGCCCGAGAAGAGGTAAAGAAGCTTGTCGAAGACATGCTAAAGAACGATGTGATTGAACCATCGTCTAGTCCCTGGGCCTCACCAATCGTCCTTGTTAACAAAAAGGACGGATCCAAACGATTTTGTATCGATTACAGGAAGCTGAACGATATAACGAAGAAGGATTCTTACCCTTTACCCAGAATCGATGAGACACTCGATCTGATAGCTGGTGCAACTTGGTTCAGCACCATAGATCTTCAGAGCGGATACTGGCAGGTCGAAATGGATCCTCTAGATAAAGAAAAAACAGCTTTTGTTACGGGTTTAGGAGGATTATGGCAGTTCAAGGTTATGCCGTTTGGTTTAAGTAATGCCCCGGCTACCTTTGAACGAATGATGGAGGCTGTTCTCCATGGGCTCACTGGCAAAATATGCTTCGTTTATTTAGACGATATAATCGTTTTTGGCAAGAACTTTGAAGAAGAAGTTCAAAATCTCAGACAAGTTTTCGCTAGGCTGAAGCAAGCAGGTCTGAAAATGAGCCCGAAAAAATGTCATCTGTTCCAGAAAGAAGTAGGCTTCCTCGGACATATCGTTTCAGCACAAGGTGTGAAGACCGACCCATCCAAAATAGAGAAGGTTTCTTCTTGGCCGACACCTAAGAATAAAGAACAAATTCAGAGCTTTTTAGGCCTTTGTACGTATTACAGAAGATTTGTAAAAGGTTTCGCTAGTATAGCTAAACCTCTCCATCATTTGACCGGAATCAAGATTCCTTTTGACTGGACCCCGGAATGCGAAGAGGCTTTCAAGAAATTAAAAGAAAATCTTATTTCTTCGCCGATTTTAGCTTATCCTGAGGTCGAAATTCCTTTTATTTTAGCTACGGATGCATCTCTTTCAGGAATAGGCGGGGTTCTGTCACAAATTCAGGAAGGTCAAGAGAGAGTGATAAGCTATTTCAGCAGAGTTTTGAGTAAAACCGAGAGGAATTATTGTGTCACTCGTAGAGAACTTCTAGCTGTTTTTAAGACCGTAGTACATTTTCACCATTATTTGTACGGCAGGAGATTTTTGATACGTACAGATCATGCTTCTCTCAGGTGGCTACTTTCGTTTAAATCTCCCGAAGGTCAGGTAGCTAGATGGTTAGAAAGGCTCGGTCAGTACGATTTTGATATTCGTCATCGAGCAGGAATTCATCATGGAAACGCTGATGCTCTCTCTCGAAGACCCTGCGAGGAAGTGCCAGAGTGTAAACAGTGTGCACGATTAGAGAAAAATCGTGATCCCTCTTTTAAAATACGGAAGATTCCTTTCGAAAATAATCAGGAGGAATGGAGAAAATCACAACAAGAGGACGACACTTTCAATCAAGTGAAGTCTTGAAAAGAAGCAGAAACTCGCCCAGACTGGCAGGGTATATCCTTAGCCGAGCCAGATTTGAAAATTTATTGGGCTCAATGGGACTCTATTCTTTTAATTGATGGAATTTTATACCGAAAATGGGAATCTGCAGACTTGAAAGAAATCAGGTGGCAACTTTTGGTTCCCAGGTCACGAGTTCCAGAGATTCTTGCTCTTTATCATGATTCTCCTGCAGGGGGACATTTCGCTTCAAATAAAACTCTAGGCAGAATTCGCAACTTCTACTTTTGGCCTCGTTGCCGGATGGACGTTGAAGATTGGTGTCGAAGATGTCGAATCTGCACGGCAAAGAAAGGACCTCGAGCGAAGGGACAAAGTTCTCTTCAAATTTACAACGTGGGAGCTCCATTTGAAAGAATAGCGATGGACATTCTTGGACCTCTTCCGATAACCCATTCTGGAAATAAATATGCTTTGGTTATTGCTGATTATTTTACTAAATGGCCAGAAGTGGTTCCTCTCGCTGATCAAGAAGCCTCTACTGTAGCGCAGGCATTCGTTAAGGAATTTATTTGTAGACACGGAGTTCCTCTAGAACTTCATACTGATCAAGGCCGAAATTTTGAGTCGACCTTAATGAAAGAGGTGACTCAGATTTTAGGGGTTAGAAAAACTCGTCCAACTCCTTTGCATCCACAATCTGACGGCATGATAGAGCGTCTGAATCGGACTTTGTTACAGTATTTGTCGTCCTTCGTAGAGCAGAATCAGAGAGACTGGGACTCCTGGATCCCTTTCTTCGTCTTATCTTACAGATCTGCGATTCATGAGACGACGAAGCAGACGCCAGCCCTCATGCTTACTGGAAGAAATCTTCGACTTCCGTCAGATTTAGAGAAAGGCCCTGTTCCTGTGCAAAGACAGCATCAAACAGATTATGCCTTTTTATTACAACAACGTTTAGAAGAAATTCATCACTTTGCTAGGAATAGAATTTCTATGGCTTCAGATAAATTGAAAACTCGTTATGATATTCGAGCCAGAGATTTAAAATTTAATCCTGGAGATTCTGTCTGGCTTTTTCAACCTCGAAGACAAAAAGGACGATGTCCAAAGCTACAAAGAAATTGGGAAGGCCCTTACTTAGTGGTTAACCGGATAAATGATGTTGTTTATAGAATCCGAAGATCTCCTCATTCACGTCAGAAAGTGGTTCACTTGGATCGTCTTGCTCCTTTTGAAGAAGATCAACCTGGAACAGTCTCTCCAAGACCAGGGACATCCTTCGAGGTTAGATCTTCAAACGAACACCCTTGACGACTGTGATCGACTTGACATTCTTTACAGTCGGTCATCAATTGGGAGAAGAATTTACCTTTCGGAATTCATTTGAGTAAAACTCGACCGCTTACGATTATTATAGAAGGAAATATCGGATGCGGAAAAACAACTTTCACCAAGAGGTTTTTAGCAGATCGCCAGGTCTGTACACTTTTGGAACCTCTTGAAGAATATCGAAATGTAGCCGGAATTAATCTTTTAGATTTGATGTATCAGAACCCAGATCGTTATTGCTATTATTTTCAGCATTTCGTTCAAATGGTTATGTTAGATAGACATCTGCAGACGACTTCATTACCTGTAAAGGTGATGGAAAGATCGATATTCAGTAGCAATTGTTTTGTAGAAGCTCGACGAAGGTTAGGTAATTTTCGCGACTTCGAATCTCATTTATTGACAAAAAATTTTGATCTTTTCATTCGCTCGTCTGAGTTCAGAGTAGATTTGATTGTTTATTTGCGAGTTTCCCCAGAAACTTCTTTTGCTCGTGTTAGTTCCCGTTCTCGTGAGGAAGAATCGAGTATTTCATTAGAGCTACTCAGAACTATTCATGAGGTTCATGAAGATTGGCTAGTAAAACAAACCTTTTCTTCTTTGTCGGCTCCTGTTTTGGTTATCAATGCAGAATCCACAGCCGACCAAGTTTATTCTAGTTTCTGTCTCGCTATGTCACTCGGACAAGGTTAAGGTATTTTCTTGTTATTTTTTTTTTTTTTTTTTTTTTTTTTAAAAAAAAAAAAAACTTTTCCTATTTAATGGGAGAATTTATTTACTGAATACAATTTTAATTACAGAGGAAAATAACGGGTAACATTCAGAATTTTTCCTATTTCTTCTTTAACCATTTCACACTCGTCACATCCATCCGCCTTTCTTACTGTTACGTACAGACTTTGTCCGCAGAGGTAGCATTTTGCTTTTGCTTCATGGAAAGTGATGTGAAAGGAGACTTTATGTTCAAATAATTCGGGTTTTGGGCTAAAAAATGATGATGTTTTCTTATTTTCTTATAAATTATTTGTGTTTCTCACTGTGGTATACTTACTGGAAATCGTAGCAGCCTTGGCAAAGGTAATCCGTCTTATCTTTTTCTAAAATTCCGTTTAATTGTCCACATGACATTTCTTTCCATTTGGAATTTAAAAAATTGGAGATTTCTTTTGTAGAGAGTTTCTCAAGGTTGTCTGTGGGGATTTTTTTTATTAATGCCGCCGCATTTAATGAGGTGTGCGCTTTTGAATTCATTGAAGTCAACGGAGTTGGTCTGTTTTTGATGAAAGTTTTTCTTACAATGATTTATTATTTCTGAGTTGCTAATCAATTTGAAATTTGTTTTCTTCGATTGTTTCTTTCTAGAAACTTCTTCTCTGGAATCGAGTTTTGTAACGGACAGGCTTTGGTTTCTTTTATTAATGTGAAAAGAGCCACGATTATTTTTTCGAGGTCGATGAGCGATTGCTTGATTTTCACATTTTATTAACCTTAAGTGTCAGTTTTTGTGAGCACTTTTTCAGGTTATTTGACACAGCCTTTTCCTTCCAATCTTCCCCGATTCCTGAAGATGACTGGTGGTCTTATTTTGAAGAAGGACGCAGAAATAGTTCAGATAAGATCGTTCCTTTTCTTTTGAATACATATTCAATTTATTTTATTCAAGTATTCTCCCAAATTCACTTAGTGAATTTGATTAGTTAAACCATCACTCACATTTGTCCTTCCAAAACTCTAGGGTGTGCTGTTTCTAAAGAAGACTAGCATCAGTAACCCACCTATTTCCCTGTTTCCTGTGTGAATTTTCAAAAAGGAATCTGCCTTTATCCTGTTTGTCCCGGAATTTTCGGTTCCTGCCTCGATGATTCCACCCGAACCTGTTTCGTTCGGACAATCCTTCATGAAGATACATAACACTTAATAACACTTACCTTTATAAAACATGGCACATAAATTTTTGAGATTATTTAACGCTCAACTATCTGCTCAAGGTTTTCTGTGGTTTACCTTGAGACTGTGGGCAAATGCCAGATAGTAAAAAAGGGAATTCTTAAATTTTTAGAGCCACAGCTCCAACTCACCTTTGAGCACTGACTACTAGAATACTTTTATAATTGTTTTATCTTTCCCGAGTCGGGACGACTCTTTTCCTCGGGGGGGAGTAGTGTTACAAAGGGTGAAATCACCCGTTTTGCCCCCTCTTTAATGATCTAGTAGTCAGCATAGATAAAAGACGTTTATAAACCTCCTATGTCTTTAAAAAGAATAAGGTTGCTGCGCCAACCAACATTATTGTAAAAACAGTCTTGTTTCAGACTTTAAACAAGAAACACGTATATTGCATTAAAAGCATTTATCACGATATTTTTGTTCACGCCTTTGATTTGATAATAAGTAAACTCGCGGATCCATATTTATTAACGTAACGCCTAAAACGTTACAATATATATATATACATATATATATATATATATACATGTATATGTATATATATATTCATATATATTTATATTATACATTAATATAATAAAATATAAATGAAGGTAGTTGAGGTAAATACTGTAATAAAATAAAAAAAAATTGTGAATGGAAAAAATTATGAAAAAATGAAATAAAATAAAAAATAAGCATATGAACAGAAGTATTTGGGATTTTTCTGATAATTATACATAATTTTAAAAAATTGAAAAATTGTGGAAAAAATTTTTTTTTATCAATTTCCCTCTTTTTGAAAGTAAACTGAAAATTAAAATATACATATATATATTCTAATATATACATATATACATATATATATATGTTTATATATATATTTATATATCTATATATATATATATGTGTATATGTATATATAGATATATATGTATATATATTTATATATATTTATATTGTACATTATTATAATAAAATATAAATGAAGGTAATTGATGTAAATAATGTAATAAAAAGAAAAATGATTGTGAATGGAAAAAATTATAAAAAAATTGAATAAAATTAAAAATGAGCGAATAATTAAAAACATTTAGGATTTTTCTGATAATTATACATAATTTTAAAAAATTGAAATATTGTGGAAAGAATTTTTTTTTTTCAGTTTCCCTCTTTATGAAAGTAAACTGAAAATTATAATATGCATATATATATATATTCAAATATATACATATATACATACATATATATATATATATATGTATATATATATATGTATATATATATATATATATGTATGTATAGATATATATCTATATATAAATTCATAAATATTTATATTATACATTAATATAATGGAATATAAATGGAGGTTATTCAGTCAAATAATTTAATAAAAAAAGGAAATAATTGATTGAAATAAATCATTTTTCTTGGTGAATGATATTTTTATTTCAATTAATATGTAATCAAATACTTAAAAAATATACTGGATTTTTTTATTAATTACATTTATTTTCAATGAATTTAATTACTGTAAATAAAATTTTTTTTTCAAAAATTTCTCTTTTTCCAAAAGTAAATTCAAAATTATAATATAATATAGATATATATATATATTATACATCAATGTAATTTAATATGAATACATTTATTTATATACATATTATACATTGATATAATTGAATATAAATGTAGGTAATCAAGTTGAATAATTCAATGAAATGAGAAAATAATTAAGGGGGTATTCTAGTGTAGAAATCTGAAAAAATCGATTTTTTTTTTTTTATATTTTCAAAGCTTAACCTTTCAAGAATGTGTCCTGAAAAGGACAAGTCAAAATTTCAATCATTTTCAGAGATATAGCTATTTTAGTGACACGTCTTCGATACTGGCTCGGCTGGAACGAATTTTACTCGAAACTTCAAACGCGTTTTTTCTCCAAACTACATTTTTCAAAACGGTTGACATGATTTCTCAAGTTCTATTGAACCGATTTACTTGGAATTTGGTAAGAATCTTCTCAATACATGTCTCTATCGCACGAACTATTATTATAACAAAATAATAATTTTTACTATTTTTAAAAAATTCAGAAACGTCCAAAAAAGTCAAAAAAAACGTATTATTTTTTCGGACAGCCGCAATTTGGAAAAAAAAATTTTTTTTCGACTTTTTTTTAGTTAGTACGATAGCTGCATTTATGTAGATTGATAACATTTTTTTTTTTTTTTTTTCTGATTTTGAAAATGCTTGCAATCGTGACAACATTGGCGCGCGATTTTTTTTGTACCCCCCACTTCAACAACGCATAGCACTTTCAATTTAGTATTTTTTGACTTGTTTTTTTTTTTTTTTGTAATCGTGAAATAATAATAAACGCCTGATAAAAAAATGGATGGTAAAAATATTTTTTGTTTTTTGTTTATAGCACTTCAAAAAACACCTCAAATTCATGCCTCTACACTAGAATACCCCCTTAATTTAACTAAATTATTTTCCTTAAATTGAAGAATAATTAATTTTTGGAAATTAAAAATCCGAAATAAATGAATAATCATTCATCCATCTGTAAGTTTTCTTCAAACCTTATAAGTAGTTCTAATCTATTGTGAAAATGTTCCCAATACAATTCATAAAGTAAATTAAATGGTATTTTCCTGATGACTAATATTTATATTTAATGAATTTAATTACTATTAATACAATTTTTTTCTCAGAAATTTCTCTTTTTTTAAAAGTGAATTGAAAATTATAATATATATATATATATATATATATATATATATATATATATATATATATGTATATATATATGTATATATGTATATATATGTATATTATACATTAATATAATTGAATATAAACGGAGGTAATCAAGTCGAATAATTTAATAAAATAAGGAAATAATTAATTTAAATAAATTATTTTTCTTGATGAATGGTATTTTTATTTCGAATAATATATCAGCAAATAATTAAGAAACGGACAGGATCTTCTTAATAATTATATTTATTTTTGATGAATTTAATTATTGTGAAAAAATTTTTTTTTTCCAAATTTCTCTTTATTTAAAAGTAAATTAAAAATCATATTATATATAGATGTATGTATTCGGATATTATACATTTATATAATTAAATATAAATACATTTATTTATATACATATTATACATTAAGATAATTAAATATAAATGGAGGTAGACCATGTGTAAATTTGAACAACTAGTAAATTTGAAAATTTAACGACGGTGCCAGGAATCGAACTAGAGTATATATATGTATATAATTTTTTATTTTATTTCATTTTTTTTATGATTTTTTCCATTCACAATTATTTTTTATTTTATCACATTATTTGCCTCAAATATACATATATATACATATATATACATATATATATATATATATATATATATATATATATATATGAATATTATGATTTTCAATTACCTTTAAAAAGAAGGGAAATTGAAAAATAAGAATTTTTCTCACATTATTTCAATTTTTCAAAATTATGTATAATTATTAGAAAAATCCTGAATATTTTTTGTATTCGCTAATTTTTTATTTTATTTCATTTTTTGATAATTTTTTCCATTCACAATTATTTTTTATTTTATTACATCATTTACCACAATTACCTTTATTTATATTTTATTATGTTGATGTATAATATAAATATATATGAATATATATATACATATATATCTATATATACATATATATATGTATATATATATATATATATATATATATATATATATATATATATATATACATATATAAATATATATATATATATATATGAATATATATGTGTATATTATAATTTTCAATATACTTTTAAAAAGAGGGAAATTGGAAGGAAAAAATTTTTTTCACAATATTTCAATGTTTTAAAATTATGTATAATTATCAGAGAAATCCTGAATATTTTTAATTATTCGCTAATTTTTTATTTTATTTCATTTTTTTATAATTTTTCCATTCACAATTATTTTTTATTTTATCTCATTATTGACCTCAATTACCTTCATTTATATTCTATTATATTATTGTATGATATAAATATGTATAAATATATATACATATACATCTATATATACATATATATATGTATATATATATATGTATATATATATATATATATATATATATATATATATATATATATATATATATATATATATATATATATATATATATATATATATATATATATATATATATATATATATATACTAGCAGCCCATCCCGGCTTCGCACGGGCATATAATAATATTAAGTAATAATATAAATGTTATTTTTCTAGAAACTCACTGTAAACATTGTGTATTTTCTTTTAATATATTATTATATGCCCGTGCGAAGCCGGGATGGGTTGCTAGTGTAGCTTATATGACACGTTCGTAGATTTACCATAGCAGCGCCATCTATTGATTACTTACTCAACCCAGTCGAAAGGTATCGACATCTGTTAGAATCATTCGGAGTTAACAGATAATTGTGACTGTCGAATAATAACAGACAAATAATTAGCAATAAATTAATATTGCGACTATAATTTGAGATTTAAACTATCCTATCTCTCAAGTTGGATCGAACTGCACATGGTGTGCGTATTTTATTATAATCGGTTAAGTGGTTTAGGAGTCCATTGAGGACAAACATCGTGACACGAGATTTATATATATTAAGATATATATATATATATATATTCACACATACATACATATATATATACATATATGTGTATATATATATATATATATATATATATATATATATACATATATATATATATATATATATATATATATATATATATATATATGAACACATACATATATATATATATATGTATATTATGATTTTCAATTTACTTTTAAGAAGAGGGAAATTGAAAAAAAAAAATTTTTCTACACAATTAGTCAATTTTTTTAAAATTATTTATAATTATCAGAAAAATCCTAAATATTTTAAATTATTCGCTCATTTTATCTATATATATACACATATATATATATACATATATGTATATATATATATATATATATATATATATATATACACATATATGTATACATATATGTGTATATATATATATATATATATATATATATATATATATATATATACACATATATGTATATATACATACATGTGTATATATATGTATATATATATATATATATATATTTACACACATATGTATATTATAATTTTCAATTTAATTTTGGAAAATGGGAAATTCAAAAAAAAAAAAATTTTCCTCTCATTATTCCAATTTTTTAAAATCATGTATAATTATTAGAAAAACCCTGGATATTTCTAATTATTTGCTTATTATTTATTTCATTTCATTTTTGTATAATTTTTTTTATTCACAATCATTTTTCATTTCAAAACATTATTTACCTTACTTACCTTCATTCATATTTTATTATGTTGATGTATAATATGAATATACATAAATATATAAATACATATATATCTACATATACATATATATATGTATATATATATATACATATATACATATATACATATATATATATATATATATGAATATATATGTGTGGATTATAATTTTCAATTTACTCTTAAAAAGAGGAAATTGAAAGAAAAAAATTTTTTCCACAATATTTCAATGTTTTAAAATTATGTATAATCATCAGAGAAATCCTAAATATTCTCAATTATTCGCTAATTTTTTATTTTATTACATTTTTTCATAATTTTTTCCATTCACAATTATTTTTTATTTTATCACATCATTCTCCTCAATAACCTTCATTTATATTCTATCATACTAATGTCTAATATAAAAATATATATATTTATATATATATATATACACATATACACAACAATATAATATTATAATAGTATATATATATATATATATATATATATTTATATATATATATATATATATATATATATATATATATATATATATATATATATATATACATATATAGACTATATTAATATTTTTA
>NW_025804464.1:0-2500 GCF_021901495.1 Neodiprion virginianus
GAAGCTACCATCCGTGGGATTATGCCTGAACGCCTCTAAGGCCGTATCCTCTCTAGTCAAAGGGGGCAACGATATTTCTAGGAGTCTCGTGGGTCGAAAGGCTCAAAACAATGTGACTTTACTAGGTGGCCGGTCCACGGACCGGTCGTCGCACGAGCCCTGTTTGCCGGGCGGGGTCTTCGGCCTTCGTCGGGATCTTCCCGCTCGTCGGTCTGGCCTCGAACGGTCGATCATGGGTCATCCAGTTCGATGTCGAGACTCGGAATCGTCTGTAGACGACTTAGGTACCTGGCGGGGTGTTGTACTCGGTAGAGCAGTTACCACGCTGCGATCTGTTGAGACTCAGCCCTTGGCTTGGGGATTCGTCTTGTCGGTTAGACGAGGCCCCAATGTGTTTGTGTTTGCAGAGCGCTGGCTCGACGCCGGTCACGCGACGCGTCGCTCGTCCCATGTCGGACGAGTCGCGGGCGGACCGGCGCGGCCGCGCTCTGCTCGCCGAGCGGGTGCGATGGCAATGCGAGTGCGGGGACTTAGAAAAGAAAATTTTTTTCCCGTACCCACTTGCCACTCGAGATATAACCGAGGCAGCAGCTCGGATCGCCGGTCGGCGAACGCAAGGCCGACAAGCGCGACCGGAGGGACCGGTGGACCCCCTCGGTACGTCGCGGGATTCGGCGACGGTGTTATAGGCCGTAATTATTCTTTCGATGATACGTCGCCCGTCGGCCGTCGTCCTCTATCCCCAAGGGACTTGGGAATTTTTTTCGTCCCAGGCGACGAAAAGGCAATGCGCCGCGTCCCGCGATAGTCGGCGCTGGACCCGCGAACCGACCGTGGCACGGCGGGACTTGTGAAAATTTTCGTCCGGGTCGACCGAAAGGCAATGCGCCGCGTCCCGGGGCCGATGGGTCGACGGCGGACGGACCGACCCCCGGTGCGGCGCGACGGGACACTTGTGAAAATTTCGGTCCGAGTCGACCGAGAGGCGACGCGCGGCGACGCGCGGCCTCCCCGAGTCGATCCGGGCCGACGGAACTTGTAAAAATTTCGGTCCGAGTCGACCGAAAGGCGATGCGCGGCGTCCCGGAGTCGATCCGGGCCGACGGGACTTGTAAAAATTACGGTCCGAGTCGACCGAAAGGCGATGCGCGGCGTCCCGGAGTCGATCCGGGCCGACGGGACTTGTAAAAATTTCGGTCCGAGTCGACCGAAAGGCGATGCGCGGCGTCTTGGAGACTATACGGGCCGACGGGACTCGATGAAGTTTCGTTCCGAGTCGACCGAAAGGCGATGCGCGGCGTCCCGGAGTCGATCCGGGCCGACGGGACTTGTAAAAATTACGGTCCGAGTCGACCGAAAGGCGATGCGCGGCGTCCCGGAGTCGATCCGGGCCGACGGGACTTGTAAAAATTTCGGTCCGAGTCGACCGAAAGGCGATGCGCGGCGTCTTGGAGACTATACGGGCCGACGGGACTCGATGAAGTTTCGTTCCGAGTCGACCGAAAGGCGATGCGCGGCGTCCCGGAGTCGATCCGGGCCGACGGGACTTGTAAAAATTACGGTCCGAGTCGACCGAAAGGCGATGCGCGGCGTCCCGGAGTCGATCCGGGCCGACGGGACTTGTAAAAATTTCGGTCCGAGTCGACCGAAAGGCGATGCGCGGCGTCTTGGAGACTATACGGGCCGACGGGACTCGATGAAGTTTCGTTCCGAGTCGACCGAAAGGCGATGCGCGGCGTCCCGGAGTCGATCCGGGCCGACGGAACTTGTAAAAATTTCGGTCCGAGTCGACCGAAAGGCGATGCGCGGCGTCCCGGAGTCGATCCGGGCCGACGGGACTTGTAAAAATTTCGGTCCGAGTCGACCGAAAGGCGATGCGCGGCGTCCCGGAGTCGATCCGGGCCGACGGGACTTGTAAAAATTACGGTCCGAGTCGACCGAAAGGCGATGCGCGGCGTCCCGGAGTCGATCCGGGCCGACGGGACTTGTAAAAATTTCGGTCCGAGTCGACCGAAAGGCGATGCGCGGCGTTCCGGAGTCGATCCGGGCCGACGGGACTTGTAAAAATTTCGGTCCGAGTCGACCGAAAGGCGATGCGCGGCGTCCCGGAGTCGATCCGGGCCGACGGGACTTGTAAAAATTTCGGTCCGAGTCGACCGAAAGGCGATGCGCGGCGTCCCGGAGTCGATCCGGGCCGACGGGACTTGTAAAAATTTCGGTCCGAGCCGACCGAAAGGCGATGCGCGGCGTCCCGGAGTCGATCCGGGCCGACGGGACTTGTAAAAATTTCGGTCCGAGTCGACCGAAAGGCGATGCGCGGCGTCCCGGAGTCGATCCGGGCCGACGGGACTTGTAAAAATTACGGTCCGAGTCGACCGAAAGGCGATGCGCGGCGTCCCGGAGTCGATCCGGGCCGACGGGACTTGTAAAAATTTCGGTCCGAGTCGACCGAAAGGCGATGCGCGGCGTCCCGGAGTCGATCCGGGCCGACGGGACTTGT
>NW_025804464.1:22500-25220 GCF_021901495.1 Neodiprion virginianus
GTCGACCGAAAGGCGATGCGCGGCGTCCCGGAGTCGATCCGGGCCGACGGGACTTGTAAAAATTTCGGTCCGAGTCGACCGAAAGGCGATGCGCGGCGTTCCGGAGTCGATCCGGGCCGACGGGACTTGTAAAAATTTCGGTCCGAGTCGACCGAAAGGCGATGCGCGGCGTCCCGGAGTCGATCCGGGCCGACGGGACTTGTAAAAATTTCGGTCCGAGTCGACCGAAAGGCGATGCGCGGCGTCCCGGAGTCGATCCGGGCCGACGGGACTTGTAAAAATTTCGGTCCGAGTCGACCGAAAGGCGATGCGCGGCGTCTTGGAGACTATACGGGCCGACGGGACTCGATGAAGTTTCGTTCCGAGTCGACCGAAAGGCGATGCGCGGCGTCCCGGAGTCGATCCGGGCCGACGGAACTTGTAAAAAATTTCGGTCCGAGTCGACCGAAAGGCGATGCGCGGCGTCCCGGAGTCGATCCGGGCCGACGGGACTTGTAAAAAATTTCGGTCCGAGTCGACCGAAAGGCGATGCGCGGCGTCCCGGAGTCGATCCGGGCCGACGGGACTTGTAAAAATTACGGTCCGAGTCGACCGAAAGGCGATGCGCGGCGTCCCGGAGTCGATCCGGGCCGACGGGACTTGTAAAAATTTCGGTCCGAGTCGACCGAAAGGCGATGCGCGGCGTTCCGGAGTCGATCCGGGCCGACGGGACTTGTAAAAATTTCGGTCCGAGTCGACCGAAAGGCGATGCGCGGCGTCCCGGAGTCGATCCGGGCCGACGGGACTTGTAAAAATTTCGGTCCGAGTCGACCGAAAGGCGATGCGCGGCGTCCCGGAGTCGATCCGGGCCGACGGGACTTGTAAAAATTTCGGTCCGAGCCGACCGAAAGGCGATGCGCGGCGTCCCGGAGTCGATCCGGGCCGACGGGACTTGTAAAAATTTCGGTCCGAGTCGACCGAAAGGCGATGCGCGGCGTCCCGGAGTCGATCCGGGCCGACGGGACTTGTAAAAAATTACGGTCCGAGTCGACCGAAAGGCGATGCGCGGCGTCCCGGAGGTCGATCCGGGCCGACGGGACTTGTAAAAATTTCGGTCCGAGTCGACCGAAAGGCGATGCGCGGCGTCCCGGAGTCGATCCGGGCCGACGGGACTTGTAAAAATTTCGGTCCGAGTCGACCGAAAGGCGATGCGCGGCGTCCCGTAGTCGATCCGGGCCGGGAGCCTGTCGGAACATCGTCAAACGAGCCTCGGTTAATTTCGACAAAGTTCCCGGAGTTCAAAATTTTTTCGATAGCCCGCGGAGGTTTCGCCCCGTAAGCCGACCGTGCTACCACCGTACCGGCGCCGACGTCCTAGCGGCCAGGCTCCTACTAGTAAGAGGAGCGAGTCGGTCGGGCCGGTCTCCCGTCGTCCGCCTGCTACGCCGTACCGGTACGTGCTCGAGCACGATACGTACGTCGGCGTAGACCAGGAGCGGGCGTTCGCGGACCGTTCCGTGCCTCGTACCAAAGAAACTACGCGACTCGCGTTGTTTCATCTATCGTCACTGCATTACCGCGGGTCGGTGTCTCAGACCGAATGGCCCTTGACGCGGGGTACCAAGAAGTTCGGCTCTCCGTGAAACACGGAAGGCTGAACGCTCCAACGCACGCGTCAACTCGCTTCTTTCCGAGCGTACACTCAAAGACCAGAGACGTTATAACAACGTATCCCAGACGCTTTCAATCTAGCCGACGGGTACGGGAGATCGTTCGAACGCCTATAAGCCGAGTGTCGAGGTGGCGGCACACGGAACCGGGGCTGCCTGCGTGCAGTCCCGAAACACACAGTAGACGCGCGGCCGACCGGGCTACGAGACCCGGTCGGCGATGGGTGGCGCACGTCCGAGCCGAGATTTTGTATCGAAGCTCCCTGGTTGATCCTGCCAGTAGTCATATGCTTGTCTCAAAGATTAAGCCATGCATGTCTCAGTGCAAGCCAAATTAAGGTGAAACCGCGAATGGCTCATTAAATCAGTTATGGTTTCTTAGATCGTACACACATTTACTTGGATAACTGTGGTAATTCTAGAGCTAATACATGCAAACAGAGTTCCGACCAGAGATGGAAGGAATGCTTTTATTAGATCAAAACCAATCGGCGGCGGGTACGTCCCGTCCGCCGTTTACCTTGGTGACTCTGAATAACTTTGGGCTGATCGCACGGTCTCGTACCGGCGACGCTTCTTTCAAATGTCTGCCTTATCAACTGTCGATGGTAGGCTCTGCGCCTACCATGGTTGTAACGGGTAACGGGGAATCAGGGTTCGATTCCGGAGAGGGAGCCTGAGAAACGGCTACCACATCCAAGGAAGGCAGCAGGCGCGCAAATTACCCACTCCCGGCACGGGGAGGTAGTGACGAAAAATAACGATACGGGACTCATCCGAGGCCCCGTAATCGGAATGAGTACACTTTAAATCCTTTAACGAGGATCCATTGGAGGCAAGTCTGGTGCCAGCAGCCGCGGTAATTCCAGCTCCAATAGCGTATATTAAAGTTGTTGCGGTTAAAAAGCTCGTAGTTGAATCTGTGTCCCACGCTGTCGGTTCACCGCTCGCGGTGTCTAACTGGCATGATTGTGGGACGTCCTACCGGTGGCTTAGCCCTCCGGGGCGGCCCAACTAATATCCCATCGCGGTGCTCTTCACTGAGTGTCGAGGTGGGCCGGTACGTTTACT
>NW_025804465.1:0-2500 GCF_021901495.1 Neodiprion virginianus
CTAGTTGCTTCGGCAGGTGAGTTGTTACACACTCCTTAGCGGATTCCGACTTCCATGGCCACCGTCCTGCTGTCTTAAGCAACCAACGCCTTTCATGGTATCCCATAAGCGTCGACTTTGGCGCCTTAACTCGGCGTTTGGTTCATCCACAGCGCCAGTTCTGCTTACCAAAAGTGGCCCACTTGGCACTCTGATCCGAGATCTCGTGGCTTCATAGTTCAAGCAAGCCAGAGATCTCACCCATTTAAAGTTTGAGAATAGGTTGAGGTCGTTTCGGCCCCAAGGCCTCTAATCATTCGCTTTACCGGATGAGACTCGTGTACGTTTTGTACGCGAGTGCCAGCTATCCTGAGGGAAACTTCGGAGGGAACCAGCTACTAGATGGTTCGATTAGTCTTTCGCCCCTATACCCAGTTCCGACGATCGATTTGCACGTCAGAATCGCTACGGACCTCCATCAGGGTTTCCCCTGACTTCGTCCTGACCAGGCATAGTTCACCATCTTTCGGGTCCCAACGTGTACGCTCTGGGTGCGCCTCTTCTCGCAGTGAGAACGAGACGCCCCGGGAGTGCGGGGCCGCATCGTGACGCGGCCCATCCTCCCTCGGTCAGCGCTGGGCTGACCTTTACTTTCATTTCGCCTTTAGGTTTGCTCGTCCCAATGACTCGCGCACATGTTAGACTCCTTGGTCCGTGTTTCAAGACGGGTCCTGAAAGTACCCAAAGCAATAGCGTCGCCGACCGGTATTTGATAATTCGAACGAGCCAGCCAGAGGACACCGCCAGCCAACAGCTGGCCAGGCCCGGGGACGGCGCTAGGTCCGACCACCGGGAATCGCTGACCGCGCTTGCGGCGGGCCCGACGCAGTTCAATGCGGCTCTATACCGTGCGGGTACCGCCGGGCAGCCGGACGGGCAACCGGGGGTCTGCCCCGACGAGAACGCCGAGACAGGCAGCCGACCGGGCCTTAGACCGACACCCAACGGGTCGCGACGTCCTACTAGGGGAGAAGTGCACGCCGGCGCCGCCGGACATTGCACCGCGACCGAGTGCCGTGGACGCGAGGTCCCGACATCACGAGCCGCGGCGAAGCCTGCGTCGCTGACGATGAATCTCCCCGTTCGATCTTTCGGGTTTCTCAGGTTTACCCCTGAACGGTTTCACGTACTCTTGAACTCTCTCTTCAAAGTTCTTTTCAACTTTCCCTCACGGTACTTGTTCGCTATCGGTCTCGTGGTCATATTTAGCCTTAGATGGAGTTTACCACCCACTTAGAGCTGCACTCTCAAGCAACCCGACTCTGAGGAGAGATCCTCCCGTGGCGCGTCCCGGTCACTACGGGCCTGGCACCCTCTGCGGGTAAGTGGCCCCATTCAAGATGGACTTGGACGCGGGCCGACGCCCCGGGATAAGTGGATCCTCCCAAACACTACATTTCCCGGCGGCAGAACCGCGGGATTCAGTGCTGGGCTGTTTCCTGTTCGCTCGCCGCTACTAAGGAAATCCTAGTTAGTTTCTTTTCCTCCGCTTAGTAATATGCTTAAATTCAGCGGGTAGTCTCGCCTGCTCTGAGGTCGTCGTAAGATTGCGAGTCCGTCGTCGGCGACGGCCGTTCGTTCAAGAACAGCACCGTCGACACGGACGAGGACACAACGTATCTCCTTCATACGTTCGGGCCACGGAAACGACCGTAAACACGCTTGCCGTACGAAAGACTCGAGAGCCCCCCGCGGCGAAACGTGGAACGGAACTTGTTCACATGAGCGGCAAACCGACCGCGCGCGGTCTGTGTGTCGCCGTGCCGAATTCGTTCGTTCTCTCGACTATCGCTAGCACCGGAACGTGACGAACGGCAGCGGACAGCTCGACCCCCGCGATCTGCGGCGACGCGTCGTGACCGTGACATACGTGTTCGTTTGAGGCGACGCGACCCGTTGCGGGCTGCGAACGCCCAGTCATTCGCTCGCGAAGGCACGGTGCGCTAATCCCCCCGGGGGGGGGTTTTCGCAGCACCGTTGCCGACGGAGCAGTCTGTCGTTGTTAAACGACCCTCAGCCAGGCGTGGTCCGGGAATTGTATCCGTGGACCGCAATGTGCGTTCGAAATGTCGATGTTCATGTGTCCTGCAGTTCACAAGTTGACGCGCAATTAGCTGCGTTCTTCATCGACCCACGAGCCAAGTGATCCACCGTTCAGGGTAATCATATATGTGAATTTTGCATTAAAAATGCTAAAATTACGGTTGTTACCGGCTTTCTGTGGTCGTGAGCGCGGCGCCGCGTGCGTCAGCCCTTGCGCGGTTGCGCGCGGGAAGGAACGCGCGCCGCGCGTCAAATTTCGTTCGTGCGATAGTTCAAGAGCCGACGTCGCCTCGAGTTCACGGGTCGTCCCCGCCGGGATGAACCGGCGCCGGACCCGATCGGCTCGCAATGCAAACGATTGACGGCGGACGGCAGTGGGCCGCGTCAGCGAGTCCCGGGCATCGCTGCCCTCGACGCT
>NW_025804465.1:12500-15000 GCF_021901495.1 Neodiprion virginianus
CGGAGCGGTCCCCTCTCGGCACCGAGTCGGCCGGAGGCGCGAACGACCCGCCGCTGCTCCGCGCTGGACGCGGAGCGACGGGTCGACGCCTCGGCGCGAGTCGGTCGTCAGGCGGTTTTAGCCGGCGACTGCGCTCGTCGCGACCGCGGCGAACGCCGGACCCATCGGATCCGGCGTCAGCACCGCGTTCGTTGTCACGACGATTGTGTTGCGCGCCGCGGCAACCGGGCCCGACCGTTACGTCGTTCAAAGTTTTGTGTAATTTTGTTCGCGACACGTGGGCGTGACACGCCGCTCTCGCGGCGAGACAGCCCCGCGCGCTTACGAGTCGCTGCTTCGGCAGTACGAAACGTTAATGATCCTTCCGCAGGTTCACCTACGGAAACCTTGTTACGACTTTTACTTCCTCTAAATGATCAAGTTTGGTCATCTTCCCGGCAACATCGGCAATGCCGAGACATTGCCGCGTACCAGTCCGAAGACCTCACTAAATCATTCAATCGGTAGTAGCGACGGGCGGTGTGTACAAAGGGCAGGGACGTAATCAACGCGAGCTTATGACTCGCGCTTACTGGGAATTCCTCGTTCATGGGGAATAATTGCAAGCCCCAATCCCTAGCACGAAGGAGGTTCAGCGGGTTACCCGGGCCTTTCGGCCAGGGAAGACACGCTGATTCCTTCAGTGTAGCGCGCGTGCGGCCCAGAACATCTAAGGGCATCACAGACCTGTTATTGCTCAATCTCGTGCGGCTAGAAGCCGCCTGTCCCTCTAAGAAGATTTATTTGTACGCCGGTAGTAAAAACCGCCCGACCGAGGCCGGGGGCCTTCGAGATACCGGAAGGTACGCCTATTTAGCAGGCTAGAGTCTCGTTCGTTATCGGAATTAACCAGACAAATCGCTCCACCAACTAAGAACGGCCATGCACCACCACCCACCGAATCAAGAAAGAGCTCTCAATCTGTCAATCCTTCCGGTGTCCGGGCCTGGTGAGGTTTCCCGTGTTGAGTCAAATTAAGCCGCAGGCTCCACTCCTGGTGGTGCCCTTCCGTCAATTCCTTTAAGTTTCAGCTTTGCAACCATACTTCCCCCGGAACCCAAAAGCTTTGGTTTCCCGGAAGCTGCCCGCCGAGTCATCGGAGGAACTTCGGCGGATCGCTAGCTGGCATCGTTTATGGTTAGAACTAGGGCGGTATCTGATCGCCTTCGAACCTCTAACTTTCGTTCTTGATTAAAGAAAACATTTTTGGCAAATGCTTTCGCTTCTGTCCGTCTTGCGACGATCCAAGAATTTCACCTCTAACGTCGCAATACGAATGCCCCCATCTGTCCCTATTAATCATTACCTCGGGGTTCCGAAAACCAACAAAATAGAACCGAGGTCCTATTCCATTATTCCATGCACACAGTATTCAGGCGAAAATAGCCTGCTTTAAGCACTCTAATTTGTTCAAAGTAAACGTACCGGCCCACCTCGACACTCAGTGAAGAGCACCGCGATGGGATATTAGTTGGGCCGCCCCGGAGGGCTAAGCCCACCGGTAGGACGTCCCACAATCATGCCAGTTAGACACCGCGAGCGGTGAACCGACAGCGTGGGACACAGATTCAACTACGAGCTTTTTAACCGCAACAACTTTAATATACGCTATTGGAGCTGGAATTACCGCGGCTGCTGGCACCAGACTTGCCCTCCAATGGATCCTCGCTAAAGTGTACTCATTCCGATTACGGGGCCTCGGATGAGTCCCGTATCGTTATTTTTCGTCACTACCTCCCCGTGCCGGGAGTGGGTAATTTGCGCGCCTGCTGCCTTCCTTGGATGTGGTAGCCGTTTCTCAGGCTCCCTCTCCGGAATCGAACCCTGATTCCCCGTTACCCGTTACAACCATGGTAGGCGCAGAGCCTACCATCGACAGTTGATAAGGCAGACATTTGAAAGAAGCCGTCGCCGGTACGAGACCGTGCGATCAGCCCAAAGTTATTCAGAGTCACCAAGGTAAACGGCGGACGGGACGTACCCGCCGCCGATTGGTTTTGATCTAATAAAAGCATTCCTTCCATCTCTGGTCGGAACTCTGTTTGCATGTATTAGCTCTAGAATTACCACAGTTATCCAAGTAAATGTGTGTACGATCTAAGAAACCATAACTGATTTAATGAGCCATTCGCGGTTTCACCTTAATTTGGCTTGCACTGAGACATGCATGGCTAATCTTTGAGACAAGCATATGACTACTGGCAGGATCAACCAGGGAGCTTCGATACAAAATCTCGGCTCGGACGTGCGCCACCCATCGCCGACCGGGTCTCGTAGCCCGGTCGGCCCGCGCGTCTACTGTGTGTTTCGGGACTGCACGCAGGCAGCCCCGGTTTCCGTGTGCCGCCACCTCGACACTCGGCTTATAGGCGTTCGAACGATCTCCCGTACCCGTCGGCTAGATTGAAAGCGTCTGGGATACGTTGTTATAACGTCTCTGGTCTTTGAGTGTACGCCTCGG
>NW_025804465.1:20000-22500 GCF_021901495.1 Neodiprion virginianus
GATGGTTCGATAGTCTTTCGCCCCTATACCACAGTTCCGACGATCGATTTGCACGTCAGAATCGCTACGGACCTCCATCAGGGTTTCCCCTGACTTCGTCCTGACCAGGCATAGTTCACCATCTTTCGGGTCCCAACGTGTACGCTCTGGGTGCGCCTCTTCTCGCAGTGGAACGAGACGCCCCGGGAGTGCGGGGCCGCATCGTGACGCGGCCCCATCCTCCCTCGGTCAGCGCTGGGCTGACCTTTACTTCATTTCGCCTTTAGGTTTGCTCGTCCCAATGACTCGCGCACATGTTAGACTCCTTGGTCCGTGTTTCAAGACGGGTCCTGAAAGTACCCAAAGCAATAGCGTCGCCGACCGGTATTTGATAATTCGAACGAGCCAGCCAGAGGACACCGCCAGCCAACAGCTGGCCAGGCCCGGGGACGGCGCTAGGTCCGACCACCGGGAATCGCTGACCGCGCTTGCGGCGGGCCCGACGCAGTTCAATGCGGCTCTATACCGTGCGGGTACCGCCGGGCAGCCGGACGGGCAACCGGGGGTCTGCCCCGACGAGAACGCCGAGACAGGCAGCCGACCGGGCCTTAGACCGACACCCAACGGGTCGCGACGTCCTACTAGGGGAGAAGTGCACGCCGGCGCCGCCGGACATTGCAACCGCGACCGAGTGCCGTGGACGCGAGGTCCCGACATCACGAGCCGCGGCGAAGCCTGCGTCGCTGACGATGAATCTCCCCGTTCGATCTTTCGGGTTTCTCAGGTTTACCCCTGAACGGTTTCACGTACTCTTGAACTCTCTCTTCAAAGTTCTTTTCAACATTCCCTCACGGTACTTGTTCGCTATCGGTCTCGTGGTCATATTTAGCCTTAGATGGAGTTTACCACCCACTTAGAGCTGCACTCTCAAGCAACCCGACTCTGAGGAGAGATCCTCCCGTGGCGCGTCCGGTCACTACGGGCCTGGCACCCTCTGCGGGTAAGTGGCCCCATTCAAGATGGACTTGGACGCGGGCCGACGCCCCGGGATAAGTGGATCCTCCCAAACACTACATTTCCCGGCGGCAGAACCGCGGGATTCAGTGCTGGGCTGTTTCCTGTTCGCTCGCCGCTACTAAGGAAATCCTAGTTAGTTTCTTTTCCTCCGCTTAGTAATATGCTTAAATTCAGCGGGTAGTCTCGCCTGCTCTGAGGTCGTCGTAAGATTGCGAGTCCGTCGTCGGCGACGGCCGTTCGTTCAAGAACAGCACCGTCGACACGGACGAGGACACAACGTATCTCCTTCATACGTTCGGGCCACGGAAACGACCGTAAACACGCTTGCCGTACGAAAGACTCGAGAGCCCCCCGCGGCGAAACGTGGAACGGAACTTGTTCACATGAGCGGCAAACCGACCGCGCGCGGTCTGTGTGTCGCCGTGCCGAATTCGTTCGTTCTCCTCGACTATCGCTAGCACCGGAACGTGACGAACGGCAGCGACAGCTCGACCCGCGATCTGCGGCGACGCGTCGTGACCGTGACATACGTGTTCGTTTGAGGCGACGCGACCCGTTGCGGGCTGCGAACGCCCAGTCATTCGCTCGCGAAGGCACGGTGCGCTAATCCCCCCGGGGGGGGGTTTTCGCAGCAACCGTTGCCGATCGGAGCAGTCTGTCGTTGTTAAACGACCCTCAGCCAGGCGTGGTCCGGGAATTGTATCCGTGGACCGCAATGTGCGTTCGAAATGTCGATGTTCATGTGTCCTGCAGTTCACAAGTTGACGCGCAATTAGCTGCGTTCTTCATCGACCCACGAGCCAAGTGATCCACCGTTCAGGGTAATCATATATGTGAATTTTGCATTAAAAATGCTAAAATTACGGTTGTTACCGGCTTTCTGTGGTCGTGAGCGCGGCGCCGCGTGCGTCAGCCCTTGCGCGGTTGCGCGCGGGAAGGAACGCGCGCCGCGCGTCAAATTTCGTTCGTGCGATAGTTCAAGAGCCGACGTCGCCTCGAGTTCACGGGGTCGTCCCCGCCGGGATGAACCGGCGCCGGACCCGATCGGCTCGCAATGCAAACGATTGACGGCGGACGGCAGTGGGCCGCGTCAGCGAGTCCCGGGCATCGCTGCCCTCGACGCTGACGCGAGCTTCCTCGTACGGGCGAAAATTCTCTTCGAAGCCTACCGCGTTCGCGGCCTGCGTCCGGGGTGTAACGGCGTTGCACCGAGGACACCCGGGGCGCAGACAGGCTGCCCGCGAAGAAGCGCTGAGACCAGCTTCGCACGTCTCTCTCGTACGACCTGACCGGGTCGAACGAGTCGAGGCGGACCGCGGAGCGGTCCCCTCTCGGCACCGAGTCGGCCGGAGGCGCGAACGACCCGCCGCTGCTCCCGCGCTGGACGCGGAGCGACGGGTCGGACGCCTCGGCGCGAGTCGGTCGTCAGGCGGTTTTAGCCGGCGACTGCGCTCGTCGCGACCGCGGCGACGCCGGACCCATCGGATCCGGCGTCAGCACCGCG
>NW_025804466.1:0-30000 GCF_021901495.1 Neodiprion virginianus
GGGACTTGTAAAAATTTCGGTCCGAGTCGACCGAAAGGCGATGCGCGGCGTCCCGGAGTCGATCCGGGCCGACGGGACTTGTAAAAATTTCGGTCCGAGTCGACCGAAAGGCGATGCGCGGCGTCCCGGAGTCGATCCGGGCCGACGGGACTTGTAAAAATTTCGGTCCGAGTCGACCGAAAGGCGATGCGCGGCGTCCCGGAGTCGATCCGGGCCGACGGGACTTGTAAAAATTTCGGTCCGAGTCGACCGAAAGGCGATGCGCGGGCGTCTCGGAGTCGATCCGGGCCGACGGGACTTGAAAAAGTTTCGGTCCGAGTCGACCGAAAGGCGATGCGCGGCGTCCGGAGTCGATCCGGGCCGACGGGACTTGTAAAAATTTCGGTCCGAGTCGACCGAAAGGCGATGCGCGGCGTCCGGAGTCGATCGGGCCGACGGGGACTTGTAAAAATTTCGGTCCGAGTCGACCGAAAGGCGATTGCGCGGCGTCCCGGAGTCGATCCGGGCCGACGGGGACTTGTAAAAATTTCGGTCCGAGTCGACCGAAAGGCGATGCGCGGCGTCCCGGAGTCGATCCGGGCCGACGGGACTTGTAAAAATTTCGGTCCGAGTCGACCGAAAGGCGATGCGCGGCGTCCGGAGTCGATCCGGGCCGACGGGACTTGTAAAAATTTCGGTCCGAGTCGACCGAAAGGCGATGCGCGGCGTCCCGGAGTCGATCCGGGCCGACGGGACTTGTAAAAATTTCGGTCCGAGTCGACCGAAAGGCGATGCGCGGCGTCCCGGAGTCGATCCGGGCCGACGGGACTTGTAAAAATTTCGGTCCGAGCGACCGAAAGGCGATGCGCGGCGTCCCGGAGTCGATCCGGGCCGACGGGACTTGTAAAAATTTCGGTCCGAGTCGACCGAAAGGCGATGCGCGGCGTCCCGGAGTCGATCCGGGCCGACGGGACTTGTAAAAATTTCGGTCCGAGTCGACCGAAAGGTCGATGCGCGGCGTCCCGGAGTCGATCCGGGCCGACGGGACTTGTAAAAATTTCGGTCCGAGTCGACCGAAAGGCGATGCGCGGCGTTCCGGAGTCGATCCGGGCCGACGGGACTTGTAAAAATTTCGGTCCGAGTCGACCGAAAGGCGATGCGCGGCGTCCCGGAGTCGATCCGGGCCGACGGGACTTGTAAAAATTTCGGTCCGAGTCGACCGAAAGGCGATGCGCGGCGTCCCGGAGTCGATCCGGGCCGACGGGACTTGTAAAAATTTCGGTCCGAGTCGACCGAAAGGCGATGCGCGGCGTTCCGGAGTCGATCCGGGCCGACGGGACTTGTAAAAATTTCGGTCCGAGTCGACCGAAAGGCGATGCGCGGCGTCCCGGAGTCGATCCGGGCCGACGGGACTTGTAAAAATTTCGGTCCGAGTCGACCGAAAGGCGATGCGCGGCGTCTTGGAGACTATACGGGCCGACGGGACTCGATGAAGTTTCGTTCCGAGTCGACCGAAAGGCGATGCGCGGCGTCCCGGAGTCGATCCGGGCCGACGGGACTTGTAAAAATTACGGTCCGAGTCGACCGAAAGGCGATGCGCGGCGTCCCGGAGTCGATCCGGGCCGACGGGACTTGTAAAAATTTCGGTCCGAGTCGACCGAAAGGCGATGCGCGACGTTCCGGAGTCGATCCGGGCCGACGGGACTTGTAAAAATTTCGGTCCGAGTCGACCGAAAGGCGATGCGCGGCGTCCCGGAGTCGATCCGGGCCGACGGGACTTGTAAAAATTTCGGTCCGAGTCGACCGAAAGGCGATGCGCGGCGTCCCGGAGTCGATCCGGGCCGACGGGACTTGTAAAAATTACGGTCCGAGTCGACCGAAAGGCGATGCGCGGCGTCCCGGAGTCGATCCGGGCCGACGGGACTTGTAAAAATTTCGGTCCGAGTCGACCGAAAGGCGATGCGCGGCGTTCCGGAGTCGATCCGGGCCGACGGGACTTGTAAAAATTTCGGTCCGAGTCGACCGAAAGGCGATGCGCGGCGTCCCGGAGTCGATCCGGGCCGACGGGACTTGTAAAAATTTCGGTCCGAGTCGACCGAAAGGCGATGCGCGGCGTCCCGGAGTCGATCCGGGCCGACGGGACTTGTAAAAATTTCGGTCCGAGTCGACCGAAAGGCGATGCGCGGCGTCCCGGAGTCGATCCGGGCCGACGGGACTTGTAAAAATTTCGGTCCGAGTCGACCGAAAGGCGATGCGCGGCGTTCCGGAGTCGATCCGGGCCGACGGGACTTGTAAAAATTTCGGTCCGAGTCGACCGAAAGGCGATGCGCGGCGTCCCGGAGTCGATCCGGGCCGACGGGACTTGTAAAAATTTCGGTCCGAGTCGACCGAAAGGCGATGCGCGGCGTTCCGGAGTCGATCCGGGCCGACGGGACTTGTAAAAATTTCGGTCCGAGTCGACCGAAAGGCGATGCGCGGCGTCCCGGAGTCGATCCGGGCCGACGGGACTTGTAAAAATTTCGGTCCGAGTCGACCGAAAGGCGATGCGCGGCGTCTTGGAGACTATACGGGCCGACGGGACTCGATGAAGTTTCGTTCCGAGTCGACCGAAAGGCGATGCGCGGCGTCCCGGAGTCGATCCGGGCCGACGGAACTTGTAAAAATTTCGGTCCGAGTCGACCGAAAGGCGATGCGCGGCGTCCCGGAGTCGATCCGGGCCGACGGGACTTGTAAAAATTTCGGTCCGAGTCGACCGAAAGGCGATGCGCGGCGTCCCGGAGTCGATCCGGGCCGACGGGACTTGTAAAAATTTCGGTCCGAGTCGACCGAAAGGCGATGCGCGGCGTTCCGGAGTCGATCCGGGCCGACGGGACTTGTAAAAATTTCGGTCCGAGTCGACCGAAAGGCGATGCGCGGCGTCCCGGAGTCGATCCGGGCCGACGGGACTTGTAAAAATTTCGGTCCGAGTCGACCGAAAGGCGATGCGCGGCGTCTTGGAGACTATACGGGCCGACGGGACTCGATGAAGTTTCGTTCCGAGTCGACCGAAAGGCGATGCGCGGCGTCCCGGAGTCGATCCGGGCCGACGGGACTTGTAAAAATTTCGGTCCGAGTCGACCGAAAGGCGATGCGCGGCGTCTTGGAGACTATACGGGCCGACGGGACTCGATGAAGTTTCGTTCCGAGTCGACCGAAAGGCAATGCGCCGCGTCCCGGGGCCGATGGGTCGACGGCGGACGGACCGACCCCCGGTGCGGCGCGACGGGACACTTGTGAAAATTTCGGTCCGAGTCGACCGAGAGGCGACGCGCGGCGACGCGCGGCCTCCCCGAGTCGATCCGGGCCGACGGAACTTGTAAAAATTTCGGTCCGAGTCGACCGAAAGGCGATGCGCGGCGTCCCGGAGTCGATCCGGGCCGACGGGACTTGTAAAAATTACGGTCCGAGTCGACCGAAAGGCGATGCGCGGCGTCCCGGAGTCGATCCGGGCCGACGGGACTTGTAAAAATTTCGGTCCGAGTCGACCGAAAGGCGATGCGCGGCGTTCCGGAGTCGATCCGGGCCGACGGGACTTGTAAAAATTTCGGTCCGAGTCGACCGAAAGGCGATGCGCGGCGTCCCGGAGTCGATCCGGGCCGACGGGACTTGTAAAAATTTCGGTCCGAGTCGACCGAAAGGCGATGCGCGGCGTCCCGGAGTCGATCCGGGCCGACGGGACTTGTAAAAATTTCGGTCCGAGCCGACCGAAAGGCGATGCGCGGCGTCCCGGAGTCGATCCGGGCCGACGGGACTTGTAAAAATTTCGGTCCGAGTCGACCGAAAGGCGATGCGCGGCGTCTTGGAGACTATACGGGCCGACGGGACTCGATGAAGTTTCGTTCCGAGTCGACCGAAAGGCGATGCGCGGCGTCCCGGAGTCGATCCGGGCCGACGGAACTTGTAAAAATTTCGGTCCGAGTCGACCGAAAGGCGATGCGCGGCGTCCCGGAGTCGATCCGGGCCGACGGGACTTGTAAAAATTTCGGTCCGAGTCGACCGAAAGGCGATGCGCGGCGTCCCGGAGTCGATCCGGGCCGACGGGACTTGTAAAAATTACGGTCCGAGTCGACCGAAAGGCGATGCGCGGCGTCCCGGAGTCGATCCGGGCCGACGGGACTTGTAAAAATTTCGGTCCGAGTCGACCGAAAGGCGATGCGCGGCGTTCCGGAGTCGATCCGGGCCGACGGGACTTGTAAAAATTTCGGTCCGAGTCGACCGAAAGGCGATGCGCGGCGTCTTGGAGACTATACGGGCCGACGGGACTCGATGAAGTTTCGTTCCGAGTCGACCGAAAGGCGATGCGCGGCGTCCCGGAGTCGATCCGGGCCGACGGAACTTGTAAAAATTTCGGTCCGAGTCGACCGAAAGGCGATGCGCGGCGTCCCGGAGTCGATCCGGGCCGACGGGACTTGTAAAAATTTCGGTCCGAGTCGACCGAAAGGCGATGCGCGGCGTCCCGGAGTCGATCCGGGCCGACGGGACTTGTAAAAATTACGGTCCGAGTCGACCGAAAGGCGATGCGCGGCGTCCCGGAGTCGATCCGGGCCGACGGGACTTGTAAAAATTTCGGTCCGAGTCGACCGAAAGGCGATGCGCGGCGTCTTGGAGACTATACGGGCCGACGGGACTCGATGAAGTTTCGTTCCGAGTCGACCGAAAGGCGATGCGCGGCGTCCCGGAGTCGATCCGGGCCGACGGAACTTGTAAAAATTTCGGTCCGAGTCGACCGAAAGGCGATGCGCGGCGTCCCGGAGTCGATCCGGGCCGACGGGACTTGTAAAAATTTCGGTCCGAGTCGACCGAAAGGCGATGCGCGGCGTCCCGGAGTCGATCCGGGCCGACGGGACTTGTAAAAATTTCGGTCCGAGTCGACCGAAAGGCGATGCGCGGCGTTCCGGAGTCGATCCGGGCCGACGGGACTTGTAAAAATTTCGGTCCGAGTCGACCGAAAGGCGATGCGCGGCGTCCCGGAGTCGATCCGGGCCGACGGGACTTGTAAAAATTTCGGTCCGAGTCGACCGAAAGGCGATGCGCGGCGTCTTGGAGACTATACGGGCCGACGGGACTCGATGAAGTTTCGTTCCGAGTCGACCGAAAGGCGATGCGCGGCGTCCCGGAGTCGATCCGGGCCGACGGGACTTGTAAAAATTACGGTCCGAGTCGACCGAAAGGCGATGCGCGGCGTCCCGGAGTCGATCCGGGCCGACGGGACTTGTAAAAATTTCGGTCCGAGTCGACCGAAAGGCGATGCGCGACGTTCCGGAGTCGATCCGGGCCGACGGGACTTGTAAAAATTTCGGTCCGAGTCGACCGAAAGGCGATGCGCGGCGTCCCGGAGTCGATCCGGGCCGACGGGACTTGTAAAAATTTCGGTCCGAGTCGACCGAAAGGCGATGCGCGGCGTCCCGGAGTCGATCCGGGCCGACGGGACTTGTAAAAATTACGGTCCGAGTCGACCGAAAGGCGATGCGCGGCGTCCCGGAGTCGATCCGGGCCGACGGGACTTGTAAAAATTTCGGTCCGAGTCGACCGAAAGGCGATGCGCGGCGTTCCGGAGTCGATCCGGGCCGACGGGACTTGTAAAAATTTCGGTCCGAGTCGACCGAAAGGCGATGCGCGGCGTCCCGGAGTCGATCCGGGCCGACGGGACTTGTAAAAATTTCGGTCCGAGTCGACCGAAAGGCGATGCGCGGCGTCCCGGAGTCGATCCGGGCCGACGGGACTTGTAAAAATTTCGGTCCGAGTCGACCGAAAGGCGATGCGCGGCGTTCCGGAGTCGATCCGGGCCGACGGGACTTGTAAAAATTTCGGTCCGAGTCGACCGAAAGGCGATGCGCGGCGTCCCGGAGTCGATCCGGGCCGACGGGACTTGTAAAAATTTCGGTCCGAGTCGACCGAAAGGCGATGCGCGGCGTCTTGGAGACTATACGGGCCGACGGGACTCGATGAAGTTTCGTTCCGAGTCGACCGAAAGGCGATGCGCGGCGTCCCGGAGTCGATCCGGGCCGACGGGACTTGTAAAAATTTCGGTCCGAGTCGACCGAAAGGCGATGCGCGGCGTTCCGGAGTCGATCCGGGCCGACGGGACTTGTAAAAATTTCGGTCCGAGTCGACCGAAAGGCGATGCGCGGCGTCCCGGAGTCGATCCGGGCCGACGGGACTTGTAAAAATTTCGGTCCGAGTCGACCGAAAGGCGATGCGCGGCGTCCCGGAGTCGATCCGGGCCGACGGGACTTGTAAAAATTTCGGTCCGAGTCGACCGAAAGGCGATGCGCGGCGTTCCGGAGTCGATCCGGGCCGACGGGACTTGTAAAAATTTCGGTCCGAGTCGACCGAAAGGCGATGCGCGGCGTCCCGGAGTCGATCCGGGCCGACGGGACTTGTAAAAATTTCGGTCCGAGTCGACCGAAAGGCGATGCGCGGCGTCCCGGAGTCGATCCGGGCCGACGGGACTTGTAAAAATTTCGGTCCGAGCCGACCGAAAGGCGATGCGCGGCGTCCCGGAGTCGATCCGGGCCGACGGGACTTGTAAAAATTTCGGTCCGAGTCGACCGAAAGGCGATGCGCGGCGTCCCGGAGTCGATCCGGGCCGACGGGACTTGTAAAAATTTCGGTCCGAGTCGACCGAAAGGCGATGCGCGGCGTCCCGGAGTCGATCCGGGCCGACGGGACTTGTAAAAATTTCGGTCCGAGTCGACCGAAAGGCGATGCGCGGCGTTCCGGAGTCGATCCGGGCCGACGGGACTTGTAAAAATTTCGGTCCGAGTCGACCGAAAGGCGATGCGCGGCGTCCCGGAGTCGATCCGGGCCGACGGGACTTGTAAAAATTTCGGTCCGAGTCGACCGAAAGGCGATGCGCGGCGTCCCGGAGTCGATCCGGGCCGACGGGACTTGTAAAAATTTCGGTCCGAGTCGACCGAAAGGCGATGCGCGGCGTTCCGGAGTCGATCCGGGCCGACGGGACTTGTAAAAATTTCGGTCCGAGTCGACCGAAAGGCGATGCGCGGCGTCCCGGAGTCGATCCGGGCCGACGGGACTTGTAAAAATTTCGGTCCGAGTCGACCGAAAGGCGATGCGCGGCGTCTTGGAGACTATACGGGCCGACGGGACTCGATGAAGTTTCGTTCCGAGTCGACCGAAAGGCGATGCGCGGCGTCCCGGAGTCGATCCGGGCCGACGGGACTTGTAAAAATTACGGTCCGAGTCGACCGAAAGGCGATGCGCGGCGTCCCGGAGTCGATCCGGGCCGACGGGACTTGTAAAAATTTCGGTCCGAGTCGACCGAAAGGCGATGCGCGACGTTCCGGAGTCGATCCGGGCCGACGGGACTTGTAAAAATTTCGGTCCGAGTCGACCGAAAGGCGATGCGCGGCGTCCCGGAGTCGATCCGGGCCGACGGGACTTGTAAAAATTTCGGTCCGAGTCGACCGAAAGGCGATGCGCGGCGTCCCGGAGTCGATCCGGGCCGACGGGACTTGTAAAAATTACGGTCCGAGTCGACCGAAAGGCGATGCGCGGCGTCCCGGAGTCGATCCGGGCCGACGGGACTTGTAAAAATTTCGGTCCGAGTCGACCGAAAGGCGATGCGCGGCGTTCCGGAGTCGATCCGGGCCGACGGGACTTGTAAAAATTTCGGTCCGAGTCGACCGAAAGGCGATGCGCGGCGTCCCGGAGTCGATCCGGGCCGACGGGACTTGTAAAAATTTCGGTCCGAGTCGACCGAAAGGCGATGCGCGGCGTCCCGGAGTCGATCCGGGCCGACGGGACTTGTAAAAATTTCGGTCCGAGTCGACCGAAAGGCGATGCGCGGCGTCCCGGAGTCGATCCGGGCCGACGGGACTTGTAAAAATTTCGGTCCGAGTCGACCGAAAGGCGATGCGCGGCGTTCCGGAGTCGATCCGGGCCGACGGGACTTGTAAAAATTTCGGTCCGAGTCGACCGAAAGGCGATGCGCGGCGTCCCGGAGTCGATCCGGGCCGACGGGACTTGTAAAAATTTCGGTCCGAGTCGACCGAAAGGCGATGCGCGGCGTTCCGGAGTCGATCCGGGCCGACGGGACTTGTAAAAATTTCGGTCCGAGTCGACCGAAAGGCGATGCGCGGCGTCCCGGAGTCGATCCGGGCCGACGGGACTTGTAAAAATTTCGGTCCGAGTCGACCGAAAGGCGATGCGCGGCGTCTTGGAGACTATACGGGCCGACGGGACTCGATGAAGTTTCGTTCCGAGTCGACCGAAAGGCGATGCGCGGCGTCCCGGAGTCGATCCGGGCCGACGGGACTTGTAAAAATTTCGGTCCGAGTCGACCGAAAGGCGATGCGCGGCGTCTTGGAGACTATACGGGCCGACGGGACTCGATGAAGTTTCGTTCCGAGTCGACCGAAAGGCAATGCGCCGCGTCCCGGGGCCGATGGGTCGACGGCGGACGGACCGACCCCCGGTGCGGCGCGACGGGACACTTGTGAAAATTTCGGTCCGAGTCGACCGAGAGGCGACGCGCGGCGACGCGCGGCCTCCCCGAGTCGATCCGGGCCGACGGAACTTGTAAAAATTTCGGTCCGAGTCGACCGAAAGGCGATGCGCGGCGTCCCGGAGTCGATCCGGGCCGACGGGACTTGTAAAAATTACGGTCCGAGTCGACCGAAAGGCGATGCGCGGCGTCCCGGAGTCGATCCGGGCCGACGGGACTTGTAAAAATTTCGGTCCGAGTCGACCGAAAGGCGATGCGCGGCGTTCCGGAGTCGATCCGGGCCGACGGGACTTGTAAAAATTTCGGTCCGAGTCGACCGAAAGGCGATGCGCGGCGTCCCGGAGTCGATCCGGGCCGACGGGACTTGTAAAAATTTCGGTCCGAGTCGACCGAAAGGCGATGCGCGGCGTCCCGGAGTCGATCCGGGCCGACGGGACTTGTAAAAATTTCGGTCCGAGCCGACCGAAAGGCGATGCGCGGCGTCCCGGAGTCGATCCGGGCCGACGGGACTTGTAAAAATTTCGGTCCGAGTCGACCGAAAGGCGATGCGCGGCGTCCCGGAGTCGATCCGGGCCGACGGGACTTGTAAAAATTTCGGTCCGAGTCGACCGAAAGGCGATGCGCGGCGTCCCGGAGTCGATCCGGGCCGACGGGACTTGTAAAAATTTCGGTCCGAGTCGACCGAAAGGCGATGCGCGGCGTTCCGGAGTCGATCCGGGCCGACGGGACTTGTAAAAATTTCGGTCCGAGTCGACCGAAAGGCGATGCGCGGCGTCCCGGAGTCGATCCGGGCCGACGGGACTTGTAAAAATTTCGGTCCGAGTCGACCGAAAGGCGATGCGCGGCGTCTTGGAGACTATACGGGCCGACGGGACTCGATGAAGTTTCGTTCCGAGTCGACCGAAAGGCGATGCGCGGCGTCCCGGAGTCGATCCGGGCCGACGGGACTTGTAAAAATTTCGGTCCGAGTCGACCGAAAGGCGATGCGCGGCGTCCCGGAGTCGATCCGGGCCGACGGGACTTGTAAAAATTTCGGTCCGAGTCGACCGAAAGGCGATGCGCGGCGTTCCGGAGTCGATCCGGGCCGACGGGACTTGTAAAAATTTCGGTCCGAGTCGACCGAAAGGCGATGCGCGGCGTCCCGGAGTCGATCCGGGCCGACGGGACTTGTAAAAATTTCGGTCCGAGTCGACCGAAAGGCGATGCGCGGCGTCTTGGAGACTATACGGGCCGACGGGACTCGATGAAGTTTCGTTCCGAGTCGACCGAAAGGCGATGCGCGGCGTCCCGGAGTCGATCCGGGCCGACGGGACTTGTAAAAATTTCGGTCCGAGTCGACCGAAAGGCGATGCGCGGCGTCTTGGAGACTATACGGGCCGACGGGACTCGATGAAGTTTCGTTCCGAGTCGACCGAAAGGCAATGCGCCGCGTCCCGGGGCCGATGGGTCGACGGCGGACGGACCGACCCCCGGTGCGGCGCGACGGGACACTTGTGAAAATTTCGGTCCGAGTCGACCGAGAGGCGACGCGCGGCGACGCGCGGCCTCCCCGAGTCGATCCGGGCCGACGGAACTTGTAAAAATTTCGGTCCGAGTCGACCGAAAGGCGATGCGCGGCGTCCCGGAGTCGATCCGGGCCGACGGGACTTGTAAAAATTACGGTCCGAGTCGACCGAAAGGCGATGCGCGGCGTCCCGGAGTCGATCCGGGCCGACGGGACTTGTAAAAATTTCGGTCCGAGTCGACCGAAAGGCGATGCGCGGCGTTCCGGAGTCGATCCGGGCCGACGGGACTTGTAAAAATTTCGGTCCGAGTCGACCGAAAGGCGATGCGCGGCGTCCCGGAGTCGATCCGGGCCGACGGGACTTGTAAAAATTTCGGTCCGAGTCGACCGAAAGGCGATGCGCGGCGTTCCGGAGTCGATCCGGGCCGACGGGACTTGTAAAAATTTCGGTCCGAGTCGACCGAAAGGCGATGCGCGGCGTCCCGGAGTCGATCCGGGCCGACGGGACTTGTAAAAATTTCGGTCCGAGTCGACCGAAAGGCGATGCGCGGCGTTCCGGAGTCGATCCGGGCCGACGGGACTTGTAAAAATTTCGGTCCGAGTCGACCGAAAGGCGATGCGCGGCGTCCCGGAGTCGATCCGGGCCGACGGGACTTGTAAAAATTTCGGTCCGAGTCGACCGAAAGGCGATGCGCGGCGTCTTGGAGACTATACGGGCCGACGGGACTCGATGAAGTTTCGTTCCGAGTCGACCGAAAGGCGATGCGCGGCGTCCCGGAGTCGATCCGGGCCGACGGGACTTGTAAAAATTTCGGTCCGAGTCGACCGAAAGGCGATGCGCGGCGTCTTGGAGACTATACGGGCCGACGGGACTCGATGAAGTTTCGTTCCGAGTCGACCGAAAGGCAATGCGCCGCGTCCCGGGGCCGATGGGTCGACGGCGGACGGACCGACCCCCGGTGCGGCGCGACGGGACACTTGTGAAAATTTCGGTCCGAGTCGACCGAGAGGCGACGCGCGGCGACGCGCGGCCTCCCCGAGTCGATCCGGGCCGACGGAACTTGTAAAAATTTCGGTCCGAGTCGACCGAAAGGCGATGCGCGGCGTCCCGGAGTCGATCCGGGCCGACGGGACTTGTAAAAATTACGGTCCGAGTCGACCGAAAGGCGATGCGCGGCGTCCCGGAGTCGATCCGGGCCGACGGGACTTGTAAAAATTTCGGTCCGAGTCGACCGAAAGGCGATGCGCGGCGTTCCGGAGTCGATCCGGGCCGACGGGACTTGTAAAAATTTCGGTCCGAGTCGACCGAAAGGCGATGCGCGGCGTCCCGGAGTCGATCCGGGCCGACGGGACTTGTAAAAATTTCGGTCCGAGTCGACCGAAAGGCGATGCGCGGCGTCCCGGAGTCGATCCGGGCCGACGGGACTTGTAAAAATTTCGGTCCGAGCCGACCGAAAGGCGATGCGCGGCGTCCCGGAGTCGATCCGGGCCGACGGGACTTGTAAAAATTTCGGTCCGAGTCGACCGAAAGGCGATGCGCGGCGTCCCGGAGTCGATCCGGGCCGACGGGACTTGTAAAAATTTCGGTCCGAGTCGACCGAAAGGCGATGCGCGGCGTCCCGGAGTCGATCCGGGCCGACGGGACTTGTAAAAATTTCGGTCCGAGTCGACCGAAAGGCGATGCGCGGCGTTCCGGAGTCGATCCGGGCCGACGGGACTTGTAAAAATTTCGGTCCGAGTCGACCGAAAGGCGATGCGCGGCGTCCCGGAGTCGATCCGGGCCGACGGGACTTGTAAAAATTTCGGTCCGAGTCGACCGAAAGGCGATGCGCGGCGTCTTGGAGACTATACGGGCCGACGGGACTCGATGAAGTTTCGTTCCGAGTCGACCGAAAGGCGATGCGCGGCGTCCCGGAGTCGATCCGGGCCGACGGGACTTGTAAAAATTTCGGTCCGAGTCGACCGAAAGGCGATGCGCGGCGTCCCGGAGTCGATCCGGGCCGACGGGACTTGTAAAAATTTCGGTCCGAGTCGACCGAAAGGCGATGCGCGGCGTTCCGGAGTCGATCCGGGCCGACGGGACTTGTAAAAATTTCGGTCCGAGTCGACCGAAAGGCGATGCGCGGCGTCCCGGAGTCGATCCGGGCCGACGGGACTTGTAAAAATTTCGGTCCGAGTCGACCGAAAGGCGATGCGCGGCGTCTTGGAGACTATACGGGCCGACGGGACTCGATGAAGTTTCGTTCCGAGTCGACCGAAAGGCGATGCGCGGCGTCCCGGAGTCGATCCGGGCCGACGGGACTTGTAAAAATTTCGGTCCGAGTCGACCGAAAGGCGATGCGCGGCGTCTTGGAGACTATACGGGCCGACGGGACTCGATGAAGTTTCGTTCCGAGTCGACCGAAAGGCAATGCGCCGCGTCCCGGGGCCGATGGGTCGACGGCGGACGGACCGACCCCCGGTGCGGCGCGACGGGACACTTGTGAAAATTTCGGTCCGAGTCGACCGAGAGGCGACGCGCGGCGACGCGCGGCCTCCCCGAGTCGATCCGGGCCGACGGAACTTGTAAAAATTTCGGTCCGAGTCGACCGAAAGGCGATGCGCGGCGTCCCGGAGTCGATCCGGGCCGACGGGACTTGTAAAAATTACGGTCCGAGTCGACCGAAAGGCGATGCGCGGCGTCCCGGAGTCGATCCGGGCCGACGGGACTTGTAAAAATTTCGGTCCGAGTCGACCGAAAGGCGATGCGCGGCGTTCCGGAGTCGATCCGGGCCGACGGGACTTGTAAAAATTTCGGTCCGAGTCGACCGAAAGGCGATGCGCGGCGTCCCGGAGTCGATCCGGGCCGACGGGACTTGTAAAAATTTCGGTCCGAGTCGACCGAAAGGCGATGCGCGGCGTCCCGGAGTCGATCCGGGCCGACGGGACTTGTAAAAATTTCGGTCCGAGCCGACCGAAAGGCGATGCGCGGCGTCCCGGAGTCGATCCGGGCCGACGGGACTTGTAAAAATTTCGGTCCGAGTCGACCGAAAGGCGATGCGCGGCGTCCCGGAGTCGATCCGGGCCGACGGGACTTGTAAAAATTTCGGTCCGAGTCGACCGAAAGGCGATGCGCGGCGTCCCGGAGTCGATCCGGGCCGACGGGACTTGTAAAAATTTCGGTCCGAGTCGACCGAAAGGCGATGCGCGGCGTTCCGGAGTCGATCCGGGCCGACGGGACTTGTAAAAATTTCGGTCCGAGTCGACCGAAAGGCGATGCGCGGCGTCCCGGAGTCGATCCGGGCCGACGGGACTTGTAAAAATTTCGGTCCGAGTCGACCGAAAGGCGATGCGCGGCGTCTTGGAGACTATACGGGCCGACGGGACTCGATGAAGTTTCGTTCCGAGTCGACCGAAAGGCGATGCGCGGCGTCCCGGAGTCGATCCGGGCCGACGGAACTTGTAAAAATTTCGGTCCGAGTCGACCGAAAGGCGATGCGCGGCGTCCCGGAGTCGATCCGGGCCGACGGGACTTGTAAAAATTTCGGTCCGAGTCGACCGAAAGGCGATGCGCGGCGTCCCGGAGTCGATCCGGGCCGACGGGACTTGTAAAAATTTCGGTCCGAGTCGACCGAAAGGCGATGCGCGGCGTTCCGGAGTCGATCCGGGCCGACGGGACTTGTAAAAATTTCGGTCCGAGTCGACCGAAAGGCGATGCGCGGCGTCCCGGAGTCGATCCGGGCCGACGGGACTTGTAAAAATTTCGGTCCGAGTCGACCGAAAGGCGATGCGCGGCGTCTTGGAGACTATACGGGCCGACGGGACTCGATGAAGTTTCGTTCCGAGTCGACCGAAAGGCGATGCGCGGCGTCCCGGAGTCGATCCGGGCCGACGGGACTTGTAAAAATTACGGTCCGAGTCGACCGAAAGGCGATGCGCGGCGTCCCGGAGTCGATCCGGGCCGACGGGACTTGTAAAAATTTCGGTCCGAGTCGACCGAAAGGCGATGCGCGACGTTCCGGAGTCGATCCGGGCCGACGGGACTTGTAAAAATTTCGGTCCGAGTCGACCGAAAGGCGATGCGCGGCGTCCCGGAGTCGATCCGGGCCGACGGGACTTGTAAAAATTTCGGTCCGAGTCGACCGAAAGGCGATGCGCGGCGTCCCGGAGTCGATCCGGGCCGACGGGACTTGTAAAAATTACGGTCCGAGTCGACCGAAAGGCGATGCGCGGCGTCCCGGAGTCGATCCGGGCCGACGGGACTTGTAAAAATTTCGGTCCGAGTCGACCGAAAGGCGATGCGCGGCGTTCCGGAGTCGATCCGGGCCGACGGGACTTGTAAAAATTTCGGTCCGAGTCGACCGAAAGGCGATGCGCGGCGTCCCGGAGTCGATCCGGGCCGACGGGACTTGTAAAAATTTCGGTCCGAGTCGACCGAAAGGCGATGCGCGGCGTCCCGGAGTCGATCCGGGCCGACGGGACTTGTAAAAATTTCGGTCCGAGTCGACCGAAAGGCGATGCGCGGCGTCCCGGAGTCGATCCGGGCCGACGGGACTTGTAAAAATTTCGGTCCGAGTCGACCGAAAGGCGATGCGCGGCGTTCCGGAGTCGATCCGGGCCGACGGGACTTGTAAAAATTTCGGTCCGAGTCGACCGAAAGGCGATGCGCGGCGTCCCGGAGTCGATCCGGGCCGACGGGACTTGTAAAAATTTCGGTCCGAGTCGACCGAAAGGCGATGCGCGGCGTCTTGGAGACTATACGGGCCGACGGGACTCGATGAAGTTTCGTTCCGAGTCGACCGAAAGGCGATGCGCGGCGTCCCGGAGTCGATCCGGGCCGACGGGACTTGTAAAAATTTCGGTCCGAGTCGACCGAAAGGCGATGCGCGGCGTCTTGGAGACTATACGGGCCGACGGGACTCGATGAAGTTTCGTTCCGAGTCGACCGAAAGGCAATGCGCCGCGTCCCGGGGCCGATGGGTCGACGGCGGACGGACCGACCCCCGGTGCGGCGCGACGGGACACTTGTGAAAATTTCGGTCCGAGTCGACCGAGAGGCGACGCGCGGCGACGCGCGGCCTCCCCGAGTCGATCCGGGCCGACGGAACTTGTAAAAATTTCGGTCCGAGTCGACCGAAAGGCGATGCGCGGCGTCCCGGAGTCGATCCGGGCCGACGGGACTTGTAAAAATTACGGTCCGAGTCGACCGAAAGGCGATGCGCGGCGTCCCGGAGTCGATCCGGGCCGACGGGACTTGTAAAAATTTCGGTCCGAGTCGACCGAAAGGCGATGCGCGGCGTTCCGGAGTCGATCCGGGCCGACGGGACTTGTAAAAATTTCGGTCCGAGTCGACCGAAAGGCGATGCGCGGCGTCCCGGAGTCGATCCGGGCCGACGGGACTTGTAAAAATTTCGGTCCGAGTCGACCGAAAGGCGATGCGCGGCGTCCCGGAGTCGATCCGGGCCGACGGGACTTGTAAAAATTTCGGTCCGAGCCGACCGAAAGGCGATGCGCGGCGTCCCGGAGTCGATCCGGGCCGACGGGACTTGTAAAAATTTCGGTCCGAGTCGACCGAAAGGCGATGCGCGGCGTCCCGGAGTCGATCCGGGCCGACGGGACTTGTAAAAATTTCGGTCCGAGTCGACCGAAAGGCGATGCGCGGCGTCCCGGAGTCGATCCGGGCCGACGGGACTTGTAAAAATTTCGGTCCGAGTCGACCGAAAGGCGATGCGCGGCGTTCCGGAGTCGATCCGGGCCGACGGGACTTGTAAAAATTTCGGTCCGAGTCGACCGAAAGGCGATGCGCGGCGTCCCGGAGTCGATCCGGGCCGACGGGACTTGTAAAAATTTCGGTCCGAGTCGACCGAAAGGCGATGCGCGGCGTCTTGGAGACTATACGGGCCGACGGGACTCGATGAAGTTTCGTTCCGAGTCGACCGAAAGGCGATGCGCGGCGTCCCGGAGTCGATCCGGGCCGACGGGACTTGTAAAAATTTCGGTCCGAGTCGACCGAAAGGCGATGCGCGGCGTCTTGGAGACTATACGGGCCGACGGGACTCGATGAAGTTTCGTTCCGAGTCGACCAAAAGGCAATGCGCCGCGTCCCGGGGCCGATGGGTCGACGGCGGACGGACCGACCCCCGGTGCGGCGCGACGGGACACTTGTGAAAATTTCGGTCCGAGTCGACCGAGAGGCGACGCGCGGCGACGCGCGGCCTCCCCGAGTCGATCCGGGCCGACGGAACTTGTAAAAATTTCGGTCCGAGTCGACCGAAAGGCGATGCGCGGCGTCCCGGAGTCGATCCGGGCCGACGGGACTTGTAAAAATTACGGTCCGAGTCGACCGAAAGGCGATGCGCGGCGTCCCGGAGTCGATCCGGGCCGACGGGACTTGTAAAAATTTCGGTCCGAGTCGACCGAAAGGCGATGCGCGGCGTTCCGGAGTCGATCCGGGCCGACGGGACTTGTAAAAATTTCGGTCCGAGTCGACCGAAAGGCGATGCGCGGCGTCCCGGAGTCGATCCGGGCCGACGGGACTTGTAAAAATTTCGGTCCGAGTCGACCGAAAGGCGATGCGCGGCGTCCCGGAGTCGATCCGGGCCGACGGGACTTGTAAAAATTTCGGTCCGAGCCGACCGAAAGGCGATGCGCGGCGTCCCGGAGTCGATCCGGGCCGACGGGACTTGTAAAAATTTCGGTCCGAGTCGACCGAAAGGCGATGCGCGGCGTCTTGGAGACTATACGGGCCGACGGGACTCGATGAAGTTTCGTTCCGAGTCGACCGAAAGGCGATGCGCGGCGTCCCGGAGTCGATCCGGGCCGACGGAACTTGTAAAAATTTCGGTCCGAGTCGACCGAAAGGCGATGCGCGGCGTCCCGGAGTCGATCCGGGCCGACGGGACTTGTAAAAATTTCGGTCCGAGTCGACCGAAAGGCGATGCGCGGCGTCCCGGAGTCGATCCGGGCCGACGGGACTTGTAAAAATTACGGTCCGAGTCGACCGAAAGGCGATGCGCGGCGTCCCGGAGTCGATCCGGGCCGACGGGACTTGTAAAAATTTCGGTCCGAGTCGACCGAAAGGCGATGCGCGGCGTTCCGGAGTCGATCCGGGCCGACGGGACTTGTAAAAATTTCGGTCCGAGTCGACCGAAAGGCGATGCGCGGCGTCTTGGAGACTATACGGGCCGACGGGACTCGATGAAGTTTCGTTCCGAGTCGACCGAAAGGCGATGCGCGGCGTCCCGGAGTCGATCCGGGCCGACGGAACTTGTAAAAATTTCGGTCCGAGTCGACCGAAAGGCGATGCGCGGCGTCCCGGAGTCGATCCGGGCCGACGGGACTTGTAAAAATTTCGGTCCGAGTCGACCGAAAGGCGATGCGCGGCGTCCCGGAGTCGATCCGGGCCGACGGGACTTGTAAAAATTACGGTCCGAGTCGACCGAAAGGCGATGCGCGGCGTCCCGGAGTCGATCCGGGCCGACGGGACTTGTAAAAATTTCGGTCCGAGTCGACCGAAAGGCGATGCGCGGCGTCTTGGAGACTATACGGGCCGACGGGACTCGATGAAGTTTCGTTCCGAGTCGACCGAAAGGCGATGCGCGGCGTCCCGGAGTCGATCCGGGCCGACGGAACTTGTAAAAATTTCGGTCCGAGTCGACCGAAAGGCGATGCGCGGCGTCCCGGAGTCGATCCGGGCCGACGGGACTTGTAAAAATTTCGGTCCGAGTCGACCGAAAGGCGATGCGCGGCGTCCCGGAGTCGATCCGGGCCGACGGGACTTGTAAAAATTTCGGTCCGAGTCGACCGAAAGGCGATGCGCGGCGTTCCGGAGTCGATCCGGGCCGACGGGACTTGTAAAAATTTCGGTCCGAGTCGACCGAAAGGCGATGCGCGGCGTCCCGGAGTCGATCCGGGCCGACGGGACTTGTAAAAATTTCGGTCCGAGTCGACCGAAAGGCGATGCGCGGCGTCTTGGAGACTATACGGGCCGACGGGACTCGATGAAGTTTCGTTCCGAGTCGACCGAAAGGCGATGCGCGGCGTCCCGGAGTCGATCCGGGCCGACGGGACTTGTAAAAATTACGGTCCGAGTCGACCGAAAGGCGATGCGCGGCGTCCCGGAGTCGATCCGGGCCGACGGGACTTGTAAAAATTTCGGTCCGAGTCGACCGAAAGGCGATGCGCGACGTTCCGGAGTCGATCCGGGCCGACGGGACTTGTAAAAATTTCGGTCCGAGTCGACCGAAAGGCGATGCGCGGCGTCCCGGAGTCGATCCGGGCCGACGGGACTTGTAAAAATTTCGGTCCGAGTCGACCGAAAGGCGATGCGCGGCGTCCCGGAGTCGATCCGGGCCGACGGGACTTGTAAAAATTACGGTCCGAGTCGACCGAAAGGCGATGCGCGGCGTCCCGGAGTCGATCCGGGCCGACGGGACTTGTAAAAATTTCGGTCCGAGTCGACCGAAAGGCGATGCGCGGCGTTCCGGAGTCGATCCGGGCCGACGGGACTTGTAAAAATTTCGGTCCGAGTCGACCGAAAGGCGATGCGCGGCGTCCCGGAGTCGATCCGGGCCGACGGGACTTGTAAAAATTTCGGTCCGAGTCGACCGAAAGGCGATGCGCGGCGTCCCGGAGTCGATCCGGGCCGACGGGACTTGTAAAAATTTCGGTCCGAGTCGACCGAAAGGCGATGCGCGGCGTCCCGGAGTCGATCCGGGCCGACGGGACTTGTAAAAATTTCGGTCCGAGTCGACCGAAAGGCGATGCGCGGCGTTCCGGAGTCGATCCGGGCCGACGGGACTTGTAAAAATTTCGGTCCGAGTCGACCGAAAGGCGATGCGCGGCGTCCCGGAGTCGATCCGGGCCGACGGGACTTGTAAAAATTTCGGTCCGAGTCGACCGAAAGGCGATGCGCGGCGTCTTGGAGACTATACGGGCCGACGGGACTCGATGAAGTTTCGTTCCGAGTCGACCGAAAGGCGATGCGCGGCGTCCCGGAGTCGATCCGGGCCGACGGGACTTGTAAAAATTTCGGTCCGAGTCGACCGAAAGGCGATGCGCGGCGTCTTGGAGACTATACGGGCCGACGGGACTCGATGAAGTTTCGTTCCGAGTCGACCGAAAGGCAATGCGCCGCGTCCCGGGGCCGATGGGTCGACGGCGGACGGACCGACCCCCGGTGCGGCGCGACGGGACACTTGTGAAAATTTCGGTCCGAGTCGACCGAGAGGCGACGCGCGGCGACGCGCGGCCTCCCCGAGTCGATCCGGGCCGACGGAACTTGTAAAAATTTCGGTCCGAGTCGACCGAAAGGCGATGCGCGGCGTCCCGGAGTCGATCCGGGCCGACGGGACTTGTAAAAATTACGGTCCGAGTCGACCGAAAGGCGATGCGCGGCGTCCCGGAGTCGATCCGGGCCGACGGGACTTGTAAAAATTTCGGTCCGAGTCGACCGAAAGGCGATGCGCGGCGTCTTGGAGACTATACGGGCCGACGGGACTCGATGAAGTTTCGTTCCGAGTCGACCGAAAGGCGATGCGCGGCGTCCCGGAGTCGATCCGGGCCGACGGAACTTGTAAAAATTTCGGTCCGAGTCGACCGAAAGGCGATGCGCGGCGTCCCGGAGTCGATCCGGGCCGACGGGACTTGTAAAAATTTCGGTCCGAGTCGACCGAAAGGCGATGCGCGGCGTCCCGGAGTCGATCCGGGCCGACGGGACTTGTAAAAATTTCGGTCCGAGTCGACCGAAAGGCGATGCGCGGCGTTCCGGAGTCGATCCGGGCCGACGGGACTTGTAAAAATTTCGGTCCGAGTCGACCGAAAGGCGATGCGCGGCGTCCCGGAGTCGATCCGGGCCGACGGGACTTGTAAAAATTTCGGTCCGAGTCGACCGAAAGGCGATGCGCGGCGTCTTGGAGACTATACGGGCCGACGGGACTCGATGAAGTTTCGTTCCGAGTCGACCGAAAGGCGATGCGCGGCGTCCCGGAGTCGATCCGGGCCGACGGGACTTGTAAAAATTACGGTCCGAGTCGACCGAAAGGCGATGCGCGGCGTCCCGGAGTCGATCCGGGCCGACGGGACTTGTAAAAATTTCGGTCCGAGTCGACCGAAAGGCGATGCGCGACGTTCCGGAGTCGATCCGGGCCGACGGGACTTGTAAAAATTTCGGTCCGAGTCGACCGAAAGGCGATGCGCGGCGTCCCGGAGTCGATCCGGGCCGACGGGACTTGTAAAAATTTCGGTCCGAGTCGACCGAAAGGCGATGCGCGGCGTCCCGGAGTCGATCCGGGCCGACGGGACTTGTAAAAATTACGGTCCGAGTCGACCGAAAGGCGATGCGCGGCGTCCCGGAGTCGATCCGGGCCGACGGGACTTGTAAAAATTTCGGTCCGAGTCGACCGAAAGGCGATGCGCGGCGTTCCGGAGTCGATCCGGGCCGACGGGACTTGTAAAAATTTCGGTCCGAGTCGACCGAAAGGCGATGCGCGGCGTCCCGGAGTCGATCCGGGCCGACGGGACTTGTAAAAATTTCGGTCCGAGTCGACCGAAAGGCGATGCGCGGCGTCCCGGAGTCGATCCGGGCCGACGGGACTTGTAAAAATTTCGGTCCGAGTCGACCGAAAGGCGATGCGCGGCGTCCCGGAGTCGATCCGGGCCGACGGGACTTGTAAAAATTTCGGTCCGAGTCGACCGAAAGGCGATGCGCGGCGTTCCGGAGTCGATCCGGGCCGACGGGACTTGTAAAAATTTCGGTCCGAGTCGACCGAAAGGCGATGCGCGGCGTCCCGGAGTCGATCCGGGCCGACGGGACTTGTAAAAATTTCGGTCCGAGTCGACCGAAAGGCGATGCGCGGCGTCTTGGAGACTATACGGGCCGACGGGACTCGATGAAGTTTCGTTCCGAGTCGACCGAAAGGCGATGCGCGGCGTCCCGGAGTCGATCCGGGCCGACGGGACTTGTAAAAATTTCGGTCCGAGTCGACCGAAAGGCGATGCGCGGCGTCTTGGAGACTATACGGGCCGACGGGACTCGATGAAGTTTCGTTCCGAGTCGACCGAAAGGCAATGCGCCGCGTCCCGGGGCCGATGGGTCGACGGCGGACGGACCGACCCCCGGTGCGGCGCGACGGGACACTTGTGAAAATTTCGGTCCGAGTCGACCGAGAGGCGACGCGCGGCGACGCGCGGCCTCCCCGAGTCGATCCGGGCCGACGGAACTTGTAAAAATTTCGGTCCGAGTCGACCGAAAGGCGATGCGCGGCGTCCCGGAGTCGATCCGGGCCGACGGGACTTGTAAAAATTACGGTCCGAGTCGACCGAAAGGCGATGCGCGGCGTCCCGGAGTCGATCCGGGCCGACGGGACTTGTAAAAATTACGGTCCGAGTCGACCGAAAGGCGATGCGCGGCGTCCCGGAGTCGATCCGGGCCGACGGGACTTGTAAAAATTTCGGTCCGAGTCGACCGAAAGGCGATGCGCGACGTTCCGGAGTCGATCCGGGCCGACGGGACTTGTAAAAATTTCGGTCCGAGTCGACCGAAAGGCGATGCGCGGCGTCCCGGAGTCGATCCGGGCCGACGGGACTTGTAAAAATTTCGGTCCGAGTCGACCGAAAGGCGATGCGCGGCGTCCCGGAGTCGATCCGGGCCGACGGGACTTGTAAAAATTACGGTCCGAGTCGACCGAAAGGCGATGCGCGGCGTCCCGGAGTCGATCCGGGCCGACGGGACTTGTAAAAATTTCGGTCCGAGTCGACCGAAAGGCGATGCGCGGCGTTCCGGAGTCGATCCGGGCCGACGGGACTTGTAAAAATTTCGGTCCGAGTCGACCGAAAGGCGACGCGCGGCGTCCCGGAGTCGATCCGGGCCGACGGGACTTGTAAAAATTTCGGTCCGAGTCGACCGAAAGGCGATGCGCGGCGTCCCGGAGTCGATCCGGGCCGACGGGACTTGTAAAAATTTCGGTCCGAGTCGACCGAAAGGCGATGCGCGGCGTCCCGGAGTCGATCCGGGCCGACGGGACTTGTAAAAATTTCGGTCCGAGTCGACCGAAAGGCGATGCGCGGCGTTCCGGAGTCGATCCGGGCCGACGGGACTTGTAAAAATTTCGGTCCGAGTCGACCGAAAGGCGATGCGCGGCGTCCCGGAGTCGATCCGGGCCGACGGGACTTGTAAAAATTTCGGTCCGAGTCGACCGAAAGGCGATGCGCGGCGTCTTGGAGACTATACGGGCCGACGGGACTCGATGAAGTTTCGTTCCGAGTCGACCGAAAGGCGATGCGCGGCGTCCCGGAGTCGATCCGGGCCGACGGGACTTGTAAAAATTTCGGTCCGAGTCGACCGAAAGGCGATGCGCGGCGTCTTGGAGACTATACGGGCCGACGGGACTCGATGAAGTTTCGTTCCGAGTCGACCGAAAGGCAATGCGCCGCGTCCCGGGGCCGATGGGTCGACGGCGGACGGACCGACCCCCGGTGCGGCGCGACGGGACACTTGTGAAAATTTCGGTCCGAGTCGACCGAGAGGCGACGCGCGGCGACGCGCGGCCTCCCCGAGTCGATCCGGGCCGACGGAACTTGTAAAAATTTCGGTCCGAGTCGACCGAAAGGCGATGCGCGGCGTCCCGGAGTCGATCCGGGCCGACGGGACTTGTAAAAATTACGGTCCGAGTCGACCGAAAGGCGATGCGCGGCGTCCCGGAGTCGATCCGGGCCGACGGGACTTGTAAAAATTTCGGTCCGAGTCGACCGAAAGGCGATGCGCGGCGTCTTGGAGACTATACGGGCCGACGGGACTCGATGAAGTTTCGTTCCGAGTCGACCGAAAGGCGATGCGCGGCGTCCCGGAGTCGATCCGGGCCGACGGAACTTGTAAAAATTTCGGTCCGAGTCGACCGAAAGGCGATGCGCGGCGTCCCGGAGTCGATCCGGGCCGACGGGACTTGTAAAAATTTCGGTCCGAGTCGACCGAAAGGCGATGCGCGGCGTCCCGGAGTCGATCCGGGCCGACGGGACTTGTAAAAATTTCGGTCCGAGTCGACCGAAAGGCGATGCGCGGCGTTCCGGAGTCGATCCGGGCCGACGGGACTTGTAAAAATTTCGGTCCGAGTCGACCGAAAGGCGATGCGCGGCGTCCCGGAGTCGATCCGGGCCGACGGGACTTGTAAAAATTTCGGTCCGAGTCGACCGAAAGGCGATGCGCGGCGTCCCGGAGTCGATCCGGGCCGACGGGACTTGTAAAAATTTCGGTCCGAGTCGACCGAAAGGCGATGCGCGGCGTTCCGGAGTCGATCCGGGCCGACGGGACTTGTAAAAATTTCGGTCCGAGTCGACCGAAAGGCGATGCGCGGCGTCCCGGAGTCGATCCGGGCCGACGGGACTTGTAAAAATTTCGGTCCGCGTCGACCGAAAGGCGATGCGCGGCGTCTTGGAGACTATACGGGCCGACGGGACTCGATGAAGTTTCGTTCCGAGTCGACCGAAAGGCGATGCGCGGCGTCCCGGAGTCGATCCGGGCCGACGGGACTTGTAAAAATTTCGGTCCGAGTCGACCGAAAGGCGATGCGCGGCGTCTTGGAGACTATACGGGCCGACGGGACTCGATGAAGTTTCGTTCCGAGTCGACCGAAAGGCAATGCGCCGCGTCCCGGGGCCGATGGGTCGACGGCGGACGGACCGACCCCCGGTGCGGCGCGACGGGACACTTGTGAAAATTTCGGTCCGAGTCGACCGAGAGGCGACGCGCGGCGACGCGCGGCCTCCCCGAGTCGATCCGGGCCGACGGAACTTGTAAAAATTTCGGTCCGAGTCGACCGAAAGGCGATGCGCGGCGTCCCGGAGTCGATCCGGGCCGACGGGACTTGTAAAAATTACGGTCCGAGTCGACCGAAAGGCGATGCGCGGCGTCCCGGAGTCGATCCGGGCCGACGGGACTTGTAAAAATTTCGGTCCGAGTCGACCGAAAGGCGATGCGCGGCGTTCCGGAGTCGATCCGGGCCGACGGGACTTGTAAAAATTTCGGTCCGAGTCGACCGAAAGGCGATGCGCGGCGTCCCGGAGTCGATCCGGGCCGACGGGACTTGTAAAAATTTCGGTCCGAGTCGACCGAAAGGCGATGCGCGGCGTCCCGGAGTCGATCCGGGCCGACGGGACTTGTAAAAATTTCGGTCCGAGCCGACCGAAAGGCGATGCGCGGCGTCCCGGAGTCGATCCGGGCCGACGGGACTTGTAAAAATTTCGGTCCGAGTCGACCGAAAGGCGATGCGCGGCGTCCCGGAGTCGATCCGGGCCGACGGGACTTGTAAAAATTTCGGTCCGAGTCGACCGAAAGGCGATGCGCGGCGTCCCGGAGTCGATCCGGGCCGACGGGACTTGTAAAAATTTCGGTCCGAGTCGACCGAAAGGCGATGCGCGGCGTTCCGGAGTCGATCCGGGCCGACGGGACTTGTAAAAATTTCGGTCCGAGTCGACCGAAAGGCGATGCGCGGCGTCCCGGAGTCGATCCGGGCCGACGGGACTTGTAAAAATTTCGGTCCGAGTCGACCGAAAGGCGATGCGCGGCGTCTTGGAGACTATACGGGCCGACGGGACTCGATGAAGTTTCGTTCCGAGTCGACCGAAAGGCGATGCGCGGCGTCCCGGAGTCGATCCGGGCCGACGGAACTTGTAAAAATTTCGGTCCGAGTCGACCGAAAGGCGATGCGCGGCGTCCCGGAGTCGATCCGGGCCGACGGGACTTGTAAAAATTTCGGTCCGAGTCGACCGAAAGGCGATGCGCGGCGTCCCGGAGTCGATCCGGGCCGACGGGACTTGTAAAAATTTCGGTCCGAGTCGACCGAAAGGCGATGCGCGGCGTTCCGGAGTCGATCCGGGCCGACGGGACTTGTAAAAATTTCGGTCCGAGTCGACCGAAAGGCGATGCGCGGCGTCCCGGAGTCGATCCGGGCCGACGGGACTTGTAAAAATTTCGGTCCGAGTCGACCGAAAGGCGATGCGCGGCGTCTTGGAGACTATACGGGCCGACGGGACTCGATGAAGTTTCGTTCCGAGTCGACCGAAAGGCGATGCGCGGCGTCCCGGAGTCGATCCGGGCCGACGGGACTTGTAAAAATTACGGTCCGAGTCGACCGAAAGGCGATGCGCGGCGTCCCGGAGTCGATCCGGGCCGACGGGACTTGTAAAAATTTCGGTCCGAGTCGACCGAAAGGCGATGCGCGACGTTCCGGAGTCGATCCGGGCCGACGGGACTTGTAAAAATTTCGGTCCGAGTCGACCGAAAGGCGATGCGCGGCGTCCCGGAGTCGATCCGGGCCGACGGGACTTGTAAAAATTTCGGTCCGAGTCGACCGAAAGGCGATGCGCGGCGTCCCGGAGTCGATCCGGGCCGACGGGACTTGTAAAAATTACGGTCCGAGTCGACCGAAAGGCGATGCGCGGCGTCCCGGAGTCGATCCGGGCCGACGGGACTTGTAAAAATTTCGGTCCGAGTCGACCGAAAGGCGATGCGCGGCGTTCCGGAGTCGATCCGGGCCGACGGGACTTGTAAAAATTTCGGTCCGAGTCGACCGAAAGGCGATGCGCGGCGTCCCGGAGTCGATCCGGGCCGACGGGACTTGTAAAAATTTCGGTCCGAGTCGACCGAAAGGCGATGCGCGGCGTCCCGGAGTCGATCCGGGCCGACGGGACTTGTAAAAATTTCGGTCCGAGTCGACCGAAAGGCGATGCGCGGCGTCCCGGAGTCGATCCGGGCCGACGGGACTTGTAAAAATTTCGGTCCGAGTCGACCGAAAGGCGATGCGCGGCGTTCCGGAGTCGATCCGGGCCGACGGGACTTGTAAAAATTTCGGTCCGAGTCGACCGAAAGGCGATGCGCGGCGTCCCGGAGTCGATCCGGGCCGACGGGACTTGTAAAAATTTCGGTCCGAGTCGACCGAAAGGCGATGCGCGGCGTCTTGGAGACTATACGGGCCGACGGGACTCGATGAAGTTTCGTTCCGAGTCGACCGAAAGGCGATGCGCGGCGTCCCGGAGTCGATCCGGGCCGACGGGACTTGTAAAAATTTCGGTCCGAGTCGACCGAAAGGCGATGCGCGGCGTCTTGGAGACTATACGGGCCGACGGGACTCGATGAAGTTTCGTTCCGAGTCGACCGAAAGGCAATGCGCCGCGTCCCGGGGCCGATGGGTCGACGGCGGACGGACCGACCCCCGGTGCGGCGCGACGGGACACTTGTGAAAATTTCGGTCCGAGTCGACCGAGAGGCGACGCGCGGCGACGCGCGGCCTCCCCGAGTCGATCCGGGCCGACGGAACTTGTAAAAATTTCGGTCCGAGTCGACCGAAAGGCGATGCGCGGCGTCCCGGAGTCGATCCGGGCCGACGGGACTTGTAAAAATTACGGTCCGAGTCGACCGAAAGGCGATGCGCGGCGTCCCGGAGTCGATCCGGGCCGACGGGACTTGTAAAAATTTCGGTCCGAGTCGACCGAAAGGCGATGCGCGGCGTCCCGGAGTCGATCCGGGCCGACGGGACTTGTAAAAATTACGGTCCGAGTCGACCGAAAGGCGATGCGCGGCGTCCCGGAGTCGATCCGGGCCGACGGGACTTGTAAAAATTTCGGTCCGAGTCGACCGAAAGGCGATGCGCGGCGTTCCGGAGTCGATCCGGGCCGACGGGACTTGTAAAAATTTCGGTCCGAGTCGACCGAAAGGCGATGCGCGGCGTCCCGGAGTCGATCCGGGCCGACGGGACTTGTAAAAATTTCGGTCCGAGTCGACCGAAAGGCGATGCGCGGCGTCCCGGAGTCGATCCGGGCCGACGGGACTTGTAAAAATTTCGGTCCGAGCCGACCGAAAGGCGATGCGCGGCGTCCCGGAGTCGATCCGGGCCGACGGGACTTGTAAAAATTTCGGTCCGAGTCGACCGAAAGGCGATGCGCGGCGTCCCGGAGTCGATCCGGGCCGACGGGACTTGTAAAAATTTCGGTCCGAGTCGACCGAAAGGCGATGCGCGGCGTCCCGGAGTCGATCCGGGCCGACGGGACTTGTAAAAATTTCGGTCCGAGTCGACCGAAAGGCGATGCGCGGCGTTCCGGAGTCGATCCGGGCCGACGGGACTTGTAAAAATTTCGGTCCGAGTCGACCGAAAGGCGATGCGCGGCGTCCCGGAGTCGATCCGGGCCGACGGGACTTGTAAAAATTTCGGTCCGAGTCGACCGAAAGGCGATGCGCGGCGTCTTGGAGACTATACGGGCCGACGGGACTCGATGAAGTTTCGTTCCGAGTCGACCGAAAGGCGATGCGCGGCGTCCCGGAGTCGATCCGGGCCGACGGGACTTGTAAAAATTTCGGTCCGAGTCGACCGAAAGGCGATGCGCGGCGTCTTGGAGACTATACGGGCCGACGGGACTCGATGAAGTTTCGTTCCGAGTCGACCGAAAGGCAATGCGCCGCGTCCCGGGGCCGATGGGTCGACGGCGGACGGACCGACCCCCGGTGCGGCGCGACGGGACACTTGTGAAAATTTCGGTCCGAGTCGACCGAGAGGCGACGCGCGGCGACGCGCGGCCTCCCCGAGTCGATCCGGGCCGACGGAACTTGTAAAAATTTCGGTCCGAGTCGACCGAAAGGCGATGCGCGGCGTCCCGGAGTCGATCCGGGCCGACGGGACTTGTAAAAATTACGGTCCGAGTCGACCGAAAGGCGATGCGCGGCGTCCCGGAGTCGATCCGGGCCGACGGGACTTGTAAAAATTTCGGTCCGAGTCGACCGAAAGGCGATGCGCGGCGTTCCGGAGTCGATCCGGGCCGACGGGACTTGTAAAAATTTCGGTCCGAGTCGACCGAAAGGCGATGCGCGGCGTCCCGGAGTCGATCCGGGCCGACGGGACTTGTAAAAATTTCGGTCCGAGTCGACCGAAAGGCGATGCGCGGCGTCCCGGAGTCGATCCGGGCCGACGGGACTTGTAAAAATTTCGGTCCGAGCCGACCGAAAGGCGATGCGCGGCGTCCCGGAGTCGATCCGGGCCGACGGGACTTGTAAAAATTTCGGTCCGAGTCGACCGAAAGGCGATGCGCGGCGTCTTGGAGACTATACGGGCCGACGGGACTCGATGAAGTTTCGTTCCGAGTCGACCGAAAGGCGATGCGCGGCGTCCCGGAGTCGATCCGGGCCGACGGAACTTGTAAAAATTTCGGTCCGAGTCGACCGAAAGGCGATGCGCGGCGTCCCGGAGTCGATCCGGGCCGACGGGACTTGTAAAAATTTCGGTCCGAGTCGACCGAAAGGCGATGCGCGGCGTCCCGGAGTCGATCCGGGCCGACGGGACTTGTAAAAATTACGGTCCGAGTCGACCGAAAGGCGATGCGCGGCGTCCCGGAGTCGATCCGGGCCGACGGGACTTGTAAAAATTTCGGTCCGAGTCGACCGAAAGGCGATGCGCGGCGTTCCGGAGTCGATCCGGGCCGACGGGACTTGTAAAAATTTCGGTCCGAGTCGACCGAAAGGCGATGCGCGGCGTCTTGGAGACTATACGGGCCGACGGGACTCGATGAAGTTTCGTTCCGAGTCGACCGAAAGGCGATGCGCGGCGTCCCGGAGTCGATCCGGGCCGACGGAACTTGTAAAAATTTCGGTCCGAGTCGACCGAAAGGCGATGCGCGGCGTCCCGGAGTCGATCCGGGCCGACGGGACTTGTAAAAATTTCGGTCCGAGTCGACCGAAAGGCGATGCGCGGCGTCCCGGAGTCGATCCGGGCCGACGGGACTTGTAAAAATTACGGTCCGAGTCGACCGAAAGGCGATGCGCGGCGTCCCGGAGTCGATCCGGGCCGACGGGACTTGTAAAAATTTCGGTCCGAGTCGACCGAAAGGCGATGCGCGGCGTTCCGGAGTCGATCCGGGCCGACGGGACTTGTAAAAATTTCGGTCCGAGTCGACCGAAAGGCGATGCGCGGCGTCCCGGAGTCGATCCGGGCCGACGGAACTTGTAAAAATTTCGGTCCGAGTCGACCGAAAGGCGATGCGCGGCGTCCCGGAGTCGATCCGGGCCGACGGGACTTGTAAAAATTTCGGTCCGAGTCGACCGAAAGGCGATGCGCGGCGTCCCGGAGTCGATCCGGGCCGACGGGACTTGTAAAAATTACGGTCCGAGTCGACCGAAAGGCGATGCGCGGCGTCCCGGAGTCGATCCGGGCCGACGGGACTTGTAAAAATTTCGGTCCGAGTCGACCGAAAGGCGATGCGCGGCGTTCCGGAGTCGATCCGGGCCGACGGGACTTGTAAAAATTTCGGTCCGAGTCGACCGAAAGGCGATGCGCGGCGTCCCGGAGTCGATCCGGGCCGACGGGACTTGTAAAAATTTCGGTCCGAGTCGACCGAAAGGCGATGCGCGGCGTCCCGGAGTCGATCCGGGCCGACGGGACTTGTAAAAATTTCGGTCCGAGCCGACCGAAAGGCGATGCGCGGCGTCCCGGAGTCGATCCGGGCCGACGGGACTTGTAAAAATTTCGGTCCGAGTCGACCGAAAGGCGATGCGCGGCGTCCCGGAGTCGATCCGGGCCGACGGGACTTGTAAAAATTACGGTCCGAGTCGACCGAAAGGCGATGCGCGGCGTCCCGGAGTCGATCCGGGCCGACGGGACTTGTAAAAATTTCGGTCCGAGTCGACCGAAAGGCGATGCGCGGCGTCCCGGAGTCGATCCGGGCCGACGGGACTTGTAAAAATTTCGGTCCGAGTCGACCGAAAGGCGATGCGCGGCGTCCCGTAGTCGATCCGGGCCGGGAGCCTGTCGGAACATCGTCAAACGAGCCTCGGTTAATTTCGACAAAGTTCCCGGAGTTCAAAATTTTTTCGATAGCCCGCGGAGGTTTCGCCCCGTAAGCCGACCGTGCTACCACCGTACCGGCGCCGACGTCCTAGCGGCCAGGCTCCTACTAGTAAGAGGAGCGAGTCGGTCGGGCCGGTCTCCCGTCGTCCGCCTGCTACGCCGTACCGGTACGTGCTCGAGCACGATACGTACGTCGGCGTAGACCAGGA
>NW_025804467.1:0-2500 GCF_021901495.1 Neodiprion virginianus
TCACCCACCAATAGGGAACGTGAGCTGGGTTTAGACCGTCGTGAGACAGGTTAGTTTTACCCTACTGATGACTCGTCGTTGCGATAGTAATCCTGCTCAGTACGAGAGGAACCGCAGGTTCGGACATTTGGTTCACGCACTCGGTCGAGCGGCCGGTGGTGCGAAGCTACCATCCGTGGGATTATGCCTGAACGCCTCTAAGGCCGTATCCTCTCTAGTCAAAGGGGGCAACGATATTTCTAGGAGTCTCGTGGGTCGAAAGGCTCAAAACAATGTGACTTTACTAGGTGGCCGGTCCACGGACCGGTCGTCGCACGAGCCCTGTTTGCCGGGCGGGGTCTTCGGCCTTCGTCGGGATCTTCCCGCTCGTCGGTCTGGCCTCGAACGGTCGATCATGGGTCATCCAGTTCGATGTCGAGACTCGGAATCGTCTGTAGACGACTTAGGTACCTGGCGGGGTGTTGTACTCGGTAGAGCAGTTACCACGCTGCGATCTGTTGAGACTCAGCCCTTGGCTTGGGGATTCGTCTTGTCGGTTAGACGAGGCCCCAATGTGTTTGTGTTTGCAGAGCGCTGGCTCGACGCCGGTCACGCGACGCGTCGCTCGTCCCATGTCGGACGAGTCGCGGGCGGACCGGCGCGGCCGCGCTCTGCTCGCCGAGCGGGTGCGATGGCAATGCGAGTGCGGGGACTTAGAAAAGAAAATTTTTTTCCCGTACCCACTTGCCACTCGAGATATAACCGAGGCAGCAGCTCGGATCGCCGGTCGGCGAACGCAAGGCCGACAAGCGCGACCGGAGGGACCGGTGGACCCCCTCGGTACGTCGCGGGATTCGGCGACGGTGTTATAGGCCGTAATTATTCTTTCGATGATACGTCGCCCGTCGGCCGTCGTCCTCTATCCCCAAGGGACTTGGGAATTTTTTTCGTCCCAGGCGACGAAAAGGCAATGCGCCGCGTCCCGCGATAGTCGGCGCTGGACCCGCGAACCGACCGTGGCACGGCGGGACTTGTGAAAATTTTCGTCCGGGTCGACCGAAAGGCAATGCGCCGCGTCCCGGGGCCGATGGGTCGACGGCGGACGGACCGACCCCCGGTGCGGCGCGACGGGACACTTGTGAAAATTTCGGTCCGAGTCGACCGAGAGGCGACGCGCGGCGACGCGCGGCCTCCCCGAGTCGATCCGGGCCGACGGAACTTGTAAAAATTTCGGTCCGAGTCGACCGAAAGGCGATGCGCGGCGTCCCGGAGTCGATCCGGGCCGACGGGACTTGTAAAAATTACGGTCCGAGTCGACCGAAAGGCGATGCGCGGCGTCCCGGAGTCGATCCGGGCCGACGGGACTTGTAAAAATTTCGGTCCGAGTCGACCGAAAGGCGATGCGCGGCGTCTTGGAGACTATACGGGCCGACGGGACTCGATGAAGTTTCGTTCCGAGTCGACCGAAAGGCGATGCGCGGCGTCCCGGAGTCGATCCGGGCCGACGGAACTTGTAAAAATTTCGGTCCGAGTCGACCGAAAGGCGATGCGCGGCGTCCCGGAGTCGATCCGGGCCGACGGGACTTGTAAAAATTACGGTCCGAGTCGACCGAAAGGCGATGCGCGGCGTCCCGGAGTCGATCCGGGCCGACGGGACTTGTAAAAATTTCGGTCCGAGTCGACCGAAAGGCGATGCGCGGCGTTCCGGAGTCGATCCGGGCCGACGGGACTTGTAAAAATTTCGGTCCGAGTCGACCGAAAGGCGATGCGCGGCGTCCCGGAGTCGATCCGGGCCGACGGGACTTGTAAAAATTACGGTCCGAGTCGACCGAAAGGCGATGCGCGGCGTCCCGGAGTCGATCCGGGCCGACGGGACTTGTAAAAATTTCGGTCCGAGTCGACCGAAAGGCGATGCGCGGCGTCCCGGAGTCGATCCGGGCCGACGGGACTTGTAAAAATTACGGTCCGAGTCGACCGAAAGGCGATGCGCGGCGTCCCGGAGTCGATCCGGGCCGACGGGACTTGTAAAAATTTCGGTCCGAGTCGACCGAAAGGCGATGCGCGGCGTTCCGGAGTCGATCCGGGCCGACGGGACTTGTAAAAATTTCGGTCCGAGTCGACCGAAAGGCGATGCGCGGCGTCCCGTAGTCGATCCGGGCCGGGAGCCTGTCGGAACATCGTCAAACGAGCCTCGGTTAATTTCGACAAAGTTCCCGGAGTTCAAAATTTTTTCGATAGCCCGCGGAGGTTTCGCCCCGTAAGCCGACCGTGCTACCACCGTACCGGCGCCGACGTCCTAGCGGCCAGGCTCCTACTAGTAAGAGGAGCGAGTCGGTCGGGCCGGTCTCCCGTCGTCCGCCTGCTACGCCGTACCGGTACGTGCTCGAGCACGATACGTACGTCGGCGTAGACCAGGAGCGGGCGTTCGCGGACCGTTCCGTGCCTCGTACCAAAGAAACTACGCGACTCGCGTTGTTTCATCTATCGTCACTGCATTACCGCGGGTCGGTGTCTCAGACCG
>NW_025804467.1:27500-30000 GCF_021901495.1 Neodiprion virginianus
TCTTTTCTGTATAAGCGTTCGAGTTCCCTGGAATCCTCTAGCAGGGAGATAGGGTTTGGAACGCGAAGAGCACCGCAGTTGCGGCGGTGTCCGGATCTTCCCCTCGGACCTTGAAAATCCAGGAGAGGGCCACGTGGAGGTCTCGCGCCGGTTCGTACCCATATCCGCAGCAGGTCTCCAAGGTGAAGAGCCTCTAGTCGATAGACTAATGTAGGTAAGGGAAGTCGGCAAATTGGATCCGTAACTTCGGAATAAGGATTGGCTCTGAGGATCGGGGCGTGTCGGGCTTGGTCGGGAAGCGGGTTTGGCTGACGTGCCGGGCCTGGGCGAGGTGATGGTAATAACCGGATCCGAGCTCGGTCCCGTGCCTTGGCCTCCCGCGGATCTTCCTTGCTGCGAGGCTTCGGCGGCGGTTCGCCGTTGCCGTCGTCCTCTTCGGCCGCCATTCAACGGTCAGCTCAGAACTGGCACGGACTGGGGGAATCCGACTGTCTAATTAAAACAAAGCATTGCGATGGCCCTAGCGGGTGTTGACGCAATGTGATTTCTGCCCAGTGCTCTGAATGTCAACGTGAAGAAATTCAAGCAAGCGCGGGTAAACGGCGGGAGTAACTATGACTCTCTTAAGACTCTCTCAAGGACTCCTTGGTGAACGTCTTTAGCCTCGGAGCCCAAGTGCCAACCGTACACCTCCTCGTGGTGAGAGTCGGGCAACGTCAGTAAGATTACTGGCGGCTGAGTACGGTGGCTATCTCAGGGTCTTGGGGGCTGCCAACCCCCTCGACCCTCAACTGTTGGCGTGAAACCCAAAAACAAGCCTCGGATGGAATCAGAGTCCGGCGAGTCCACAGACTCAGCCGACCCAACAAACCTTAACCTTCCGAGCACTTCAAACGATAAAGGTCATCGAAACGTAAGCGAGAACGACGGAGCATGCAGATTTCCGGGCTGCAATAAAACCTTTAAAACCACCAGAGGGAGAGGTGTTCACGAATGCAAAGCACACCCTGACTGGTATGATACAAAGAAACTGGAAGTAGAGAATGTCAAAATCAGATGGACGGATGAAGAGAAGCTGCTGATGGCACGTCGTGAAGCAAAGATACTGTTTGAGAGTGAGACTAAAGTCATGAACATTAACCAACGGATCCAGGAAATATTTGGCGCTGGAAGATCGATCGAAAGCATAAAGGGGCACAGGAGGCGTCCCAGTCATAAACGGAGAGTGCAACAATTCCTGACCGAGCTGACAGAGCAGGCCCGGGCGGAAGCCGAAGAGAACAGCGAGTCAGACGATGTCTCGGCACCTGATCCTTCCTCAGGAAGGCCAGCGAACACCTCACTGGACGAATTAGCGCGCTGTTTGAAGGACATGAGACCACTCAACTATGAGAGTTATCAAACACAACGGCTTAATGAGATCTGCTGTGCCGTACCTAATGTACCAAAGGAGAGTACTCTCATAAACACTGCACTTTATATTCGTGAAATCTTACCCCCGCCAAAAGATCATCATCAACCAAAGGCTTGGAGAGAGGGTGACCGTGCTGTAAATAGGAGGCAAGCCAGGAGAGCCGAATATGCCAAGGTACAAGATCTATGGCGGAAGAACCCATCCAGATGTGTTAAGACCATCCTGAGCGACCAAATCGGCGACGAGCCTTTCATCGACAAGGATATTATGGAACCTTACTGGCGTGCAGTCATGAATAAAAATAGCGGCCTCGCCCCAACGGTTACGGCCCCTATACGAACTGAAGATAGCCTATGGAAACCAATATCGGCGAAAGAAGTTAAAGCCGCATATCCACCTACAAGAACAGCGGTAGGACTAGATGGTATCAGCACAAGAGCTCTGAAAGCAATTCCGGTGGAGATATTAGTGCGTCTCTTTAACATCTTCATGTGGTGTGGTAAATTACCCGAACACCTGTACCTGTCAAAGACGGTACTTATTCCAAAGAAAAAGGATGCTCAAGAACCCGGAGAATTCAGGCCAATTACTATCTCGTCGGTTATTGTACGAACTTTCCACAAAATCCTGGCGAACAGACTAAAGATAATACAACTCGATGAAAGGCAGAGGGCTTTTCGGGACACGGACGGATGCAGTGATAATATATTCCTAATGGATATGGTACTACGTTATCACAGAGCGAAACATCGGAAGCTCTTTCTCGCATCGTTAGATATAGCTAAGGCATTTGATTCCGTCTCCTTTGAAGCCCTTGTCGCTATTATGAGATCCAAAGGCCTACCAGAAGCTATGATAGACTATATCGAGGAGGTTTACGAAAATAGCAGCACCTCACTAATACATGGAGGATGGACCTCCCGGCCAATTCATCCCACCTGTGGAGTGAAGCAGGGAGATCCACTCTCACCAGTACTATTTAACTTCGTTATAGATGGTCTCCTCAAAATCATACCAGAGGAGATTGGAGTCAATCTGGATGGCTTTAAGGTGAACGTGGCGGCATTCGCGGATGATATGTACCTA
>NW_025804468.1:0-58603 GCF_021901495.1 Neodiprion virginianus
GGGCCGACGGGACTTGTAAAAATTTCGGTCCGAGTCGACCGAAAGGCGATGCGCGGCGTCCCGGAGTCGATCCGGGCCGACGGGACTTGTAAAAATTTCGGTCCGAGTCGACCGAAAGGCGATGCGCGGCGTCCCGGAGTCGATCCGGGCCGACGGGACTTGTAAAAATTTCGGTCCGAGCCGACCGAAAGGCGATGCGCGGCGTCCCGGAGTCGATCCGGGCCGACGGGACTTGTAAAAATTTCGGTCCGAGTCGACCGAAAGGCGATGCGCGGCGTCCCGGAGTCGATCCGGGCCGACGGGACTTGTAAAAATTACGGTCCGAGTCGACCGAAAGGCGATGCGCGGCGTCCCGGAGTCGATCCGGGCCGACGGGACTTGTAAAAATTTCGGTCCGAGTCGACCGAAAGGCGATGCGCGGCGTCCCGGAGTCGATCCGGGCCGACGGGACTTGTAAAAATTACGGTCCGAGTCGACCGAAAGGCGATGCGCGGCGTCCCGGAGTCGATCCGGGCCGACGGGACTTGTAAAAATTTCGGTCCGAGTCGACCGAAAGGCGATGCGCGGCGTTCCGGAGTCGATCCGGGCGGACGGGACTTGTAAAAATTTCGGTCCGAGTCGACCGAAAGGCGATGCGCGGCGTCCCGGAGTCGATCCGGGCCGACGGGACTTGTAAAAATTTCGGTCCGAGTCGACCGAAAGGCGATGCGCGGCGTCCCGGAGTCGATCCGGGCCGACGGGACTTGTAAAAATTTCGGTCCGAGTCGACCGAAAGGCGATGCGCGGCGTTCCGGAGTCGATCCGGGCCGACGGGACTTGTAAAAATTTCGGTCCGAGTCGACCGAAAGGCGATGCGCGGCGTCCCGGAGTCGATCCGGGCCGACGGGACTTGTAAAAATTTCGGTCCGAGTCGACCGAAAGGCGATGCGCGGCGTCCCGGAGTCGATCCGGGCCGACGGGACTTGTAAAAATTACGGTCCGAGTCGACCGAAAGGCGATGCGCGGCGTCCCGGAGTCGATCCGGGCCGACGGGACTTGTAAAAATTTCGGTCCGAGTCGACCGAAAGGCGATGCGCGGCGTTCCGGAGTCGATCCGGGCCGACGGGACTTGTAAAAATTTCGGTCCGAGTCGACCGAAAGGCGATGCGCGGCGTCCCGGAGTCGATCCGGGCCGACGGGACTTGTAAAAATTTCGGTCCGAGTCGACCGAAAGGCGATGCGCGGCGTCCCGGAGTCGATCCGGGCCGACGGAACTTGTAAAAATTTCGGTCCGAGTCGACCGAAAGGCGATGCGCGGCGTCCCGGAGTCGATCCGGGCCGACGGGACTTGTAAAAATTTCGGTCCGAGTCGACCGAAAGGCGATGCGCGGCGTCCCGGAGTCGATCCGGGCCGACGGGACTTGTAAAAATTACGGTCCGAGTCGACCGAAAGGCGATGCGCGGCGTCCCGGAGTCGATCCGGGCCGACGGGACTTGTAAAAATTTCGGTCCGAGTCGACCGAAAGGCGATGCGCGGCGTTCCGGAGTCGATCCGGGCCGACGGGACTTGTAAAAATTTCGGTCCGAGTCGACCGAAAGGCGATGCGCGGCGTCCCGGAGTCGATCCGGGCCGACGGGACTTGTAAAAATTTCGGTCCGAGTCGACCGAAAGGCGATGCGCGGCGTCCCGGAGTCGATCCGGGCCGACGGGACTTGTAAAAATTTCGGTCCGAGTCGACCGAAAGGCGATGCGCGGCGTCCCGGAGTCGATCCGGGCCGACGGGACTTGTAAAAATTTCGGTCCGAGTCGACCGAAAGGCGATGCGCGGCGTTCCGGAGTCGATCCGGGCCGACGGGACTTGTAAAAATTTCGGTCCGAGTCGACCGAAAGGCGATGCGCGGCGTCCCGGAGTCGATCCGGGCCGACGGGACTTGTAAAAATTTCGGTCCGAGTCGACCGAAAGGCGATGCGCGGCGTCCCGGAGTCGATCCGGGCCGACGGGACTTGTAAAAATTTCGGTCCGAGCCGACCGAAAGGCGATGCGCGGCGTCCCGGAGTCGATCCGGGCCGACGGGACTTGTAAAAATTTCGGTCCGAGTCGACCGAAAGGCGATGCGCGGCGTCCCGGAGTCGATCCGGGCCGACGGGACTTGTAAAAATTACGGTCCGAGTCGACCGAAAGGCGATGCGCGGCGTCCCGGAGTCGATCCGGGCCGACGGGACTTGTAAAAATTTCGGTCCGAGTCGACCGAAAGGCGATGCGCGGCGTCCCGGAGTCGATCCGGGCCGACGGGACTTGTAAAAATTACGGTCCGAGTCGACCGAAAGGCGATGCGCGGCGTCCCGGAGTCGATCCGGGCCGACGGGACTTGTAAAAATTTCGGTCCGAGTCGACCGAAAGGCGATGCGCGGCGTCCCGGAGTCGATCCGGGCCGACGGGACTTGTAAAAATTTCGGTCCGAGTCGACCGAAAGGCGATGCGCGGCGTCCCGGAGTCGATCCGGGCCGACGGGACTTGTAAAAATTACGGTCCGAGTCGACCGAAAGGCGATGCGCGGCGTCCCGGAGTCGATCCGGGCCGACGGGACTTGTAAAAATTTCGGTCCGAGTCGACCGAAAGGCGATGCGCGGCGTCCCGGAGTCGATCCGGGCCGACGGGACTTGTAAAAATTACGGTCCGAGTCGACCGAAAGGCGATGCGCGGCGTCCCGGAGTCGATCCGGGCCGACGGGACTTGTAAAAATTTCGGTCCGAGTCGACCGAAAGGCGATGCGCGGCGTTCCGGAGTCGATCCGGGCGGACGGGACTTGTAAAAATTTCGGTCCGAGTCGACCGAAAGGCGATGCGCGGCGTCCCGGAGTCGATCCGGGCCGACGGGACTTGTAAAAATTTCGGTCCGAGTCGACCGAAAGGCGATGCGCGGCGTCCCGGAGTCGATCCGGGCCGACGGGACTTGTAAAAATTTCGGTCCGAGTCGACCGAAAGGCGATGCGCGGCGTTCCGGAGTCGATCCGGGCCGACGGGACTTGTAAAAATTTCGGTCCGAGTCGACCGAAAGGCGATGCGCGGCGTCTTGGAGACTATACGGGCCGACGGGACTCGATGAAGTTTCGTTCCGAGTCGACCGAAAGGCGATGCGCGGCGTCCCGGAGTCGATCCGGGCCGACGGGACTTGTAAAAATTACGGTCCGAGTCGACCGAAAGGCGATGCGCGGCGTCCCGGAGTCGATCCGGGCCGACGGGACTTGTAAAAATTTCGGTCCGAGTCGACCGAAAGGCGATGCGCGACGTTCCGGAGTCGATCCGGGCCGACGGGACTTGTAAAAATTTCGGTCCGAGTCGACCGAAAGGCGATGCGCGGCGTTCCGGAGTCGATCCGGGCCGACGGGACTTGTAAAAATTTCGGTCCGAGTCGACCGAAAGGCGATGCGCGGCGTCCCGGAGTCGATCCGGGCCGACGGGACTTGTAAAAATTTCGGTCCGAGTCGACCGAAAGGCGATGCGCGGCGTCTTGGAGACTATACGGGCCGACGGGACTCGATGAAGTTTCGTTCCGAGTCGACCGAAAGGCGATGCGCGGCGTCCCGGAGTCGATCCGGGCCGACGGGACTTGTAAAAATTACGGTCCGAGTCGACCGAAAGGCGATGCGCGGCGTCCCGGAGTCGATCCGGGCCGACGGGACTTGTAAAAATTTCGGTCCGAGTCGACCGAAAGGCGATGCGCGACGTTCCGGAGTCGATCCGGGCCGACGGGACTTGTAAAAATTTCGGTCCGAGTCGACCGAAAGGCGATGCGCGGCGTCCCGGAGTCGATCCGGGCCGACGGGACTTGTAAAAATTACGGTCCGAGTCGACCGAAAGGCGATGCGCGGCGTCCCGGAGTCGATCCGGGCCGACGGGACTTGTAAAAATTTCGGTCCGAGTCGACCGAAAGGCGATGCGCGGCGTTCCGGAGTCGATCCGGGCCGACGGGACTTGTAAAAATTTCGGTCCGAGTCGACCGAAAGGCGATGCGCGGCGTCCCGGAGTCGATCCGGGCCGACGGGACTTGTAAAAATTTCGGTCCGAGTCGACCGAAAGGCGATGCGCGGCGTCCCGGAGTCGATCCGGGCCGACGGGACTTGTAAAAATTTCGGTCCGAGCCGACCGAAAGGCGATGCGCGGCGTCCCGGAGTCGATCCGGGCCGACGGGACTTGTAAAAATTTCGGTCCGAGTCGACCGAAAGGCGATGCGCGGCGTCCCGGAGTCGATCCGGGCCGACGGGACTTGTAAAAATTACGGTCCGAGTCGACCGAAAGGCGATGCGCGGCGTCCCGGAGTCGATCCGGGCCGACGGGACTTGTAAAAATTTCGGTCCGAGTCGACCGAAAGGCGATGCGCGGCGTCCCGGAGTCGATCCGGGCCGACGGGACTTGTAAAAATTTCGGTCCGAGTCGACCGAAAGGCGATGCGCGGCGTTCCGGAGTCGATCCGGGCCGACGGGACTTGTAAAAATTTCGGTCCGAGTCGACCGAAAGGCGATGCGCGGCGTCCCGGAGTCGATCCGGGCCGACGGGACTTGTAAAAATTTCGGTCCGAGTCGACCGAAAGGCGATGCGCGGCGTCCCGGAGTCGATCCGGGCCGACGGGACTTGTAAAAATTTCGGTCCGAGCCGACCGAAAGGCGATGCGCGGCGTCCCGGAGTCGATCCGGGCCGACGGGACTTGTAAAAATTTCGGTCCGAGTCGACCGAAAGGCGATGCGCGGCGTCCCGGAGTCGATCCGGGCCGACGGGACTTGTAAAAATTACGGTCCGAGTCGACCGAAAGGCGATGCGCGGCGTCCCGGAGTCGATCCGGGCCGACGGGACTTGTAAAAATTTCGGTCCGAGTCGACCGAAAGGCGATGCGCGGCGTCCCGGAGTCGATCCGGGCCGACGGGACTTGTAAAAATTACGGTCCGAGTCGACCGAAAGGCGATGCGCGGCGTCCCGGAGTCGATCCGGGCCGACGGGACTTGTAAAAATTTCGGTCCGAGTCGACCGAAAGGCGATGCGCGGCGTTCCGGAGTCGATCCGGGCCGACGGGACTTGTAAAAATTTCGGTCCGAGTCGACCGAAAGGCGATGCGCGGCGTCCCGGAGTCGATCCGGGCCGACGGGACTTGTAAAAATTTCGGTCCGAGTCGACCGAAAGGCGATGCGCGGCGTCCCGGAGTCGATCCGGGCCGACGGAACTTGTAAAAATTTCGGTCCGAGTCGACCGAAAGGCGATGCGCGGCGTCCCGGAGTCGATCCGGGCCGACGGGACTTGTAAAAATTTCGGTCCGAGTCGACCGAAAGGCGATGCGCGGCGTCCCGGAGTCGATCCGGGCCGACGGGACTTGTAAAAATTACGGTCCGAGTCGACCGAAAGGCGATGCGCGGCGTCCCGGAGTCGATCCGGGCCGACGGGACTTGTAAAAATTTCGGTCCGAGTCGACCGAAAGGCGATGCGCGGCGTTCCGGAGTCGATCCGGGCCGACGGGACTTGTAAAAATTTCGGTCCGAGTCGACCGAAAGGCGATGCGCGGCGTCCCGGAGTCGATCCGGGCCGACGGGACTTGTAAAAATTTCGGTCCGAGTCGACCGAAAGGCGATGCGCGGCGTCCCGGAGTCGATCCGGGCCGACGGGACTTGTAAAAATTTCGGTCCGAGTCGACCGAAAGGCGATGCGCGGCGTCCCGGAGTCGATCCGGGCCGACGGGACTTGTAAAAATTTCGGTCCGAGTCGACCGAAAGGCGATGCGCGGCGTTCCGGAGTCGATCCGGGCCGACGGGACTTGTAAAAATTTCGGTCCGAGTCGACCGAAAGGCGATGCGCGGCGTCCCGGAGTCGATCCGGGCCGACGGGACTTGTAAAAATTTCGGTCCGAGTCGACCGAAAGGCGATGCGCGGCGTCCCGGAGTCGATCCGGGCCGACGGGACTTGTAAAAATTTCGGTCCGAGCCGACCGAAAGGCGATGCGCGGCGTCCCGGAGTCGATCCGGGCCGACGGGACTTGTAAAAATTTCGGTCCGAGTCGACCGAAAGGCGATGCGCGGCGTCCCGGAGTCGATCCGGGCCGACGGGACTTGTAAAAATTACGGTCCGAGTCGACCGAAAGGCGATGCGCGGCGTCCCGGAGTCGATCCGGGCCGACGGGACTTGTAAAAATTTCGGTCCGAGTCGACCGAAAGGCGATGCGCGGCGTCCCGGAGTCGATCCGGGCCGACGGGACTTGTAAAAATTACGGTCCGAGTCGACCGAAAGGCGATGCGCGGCGTCCCGGAGTCGATCCGGGCCGACGGGACTTGTAAAAATTTCGGTCCGAGTCGACCGAAAGGCGATGCGCGGCGTTCCGGAGTCGATCCGGGCGGACGGGACTTGTAAAAATTTCGGTCCGAGTCGACCGAAAGGCGATGCGCGGCGTCCCGGAGTCGATCCGGGCCGACGGGACTTGTAAAAATTTCGGTCCGAGTCGACCGAAAGGCGATGCGCGGCGTCCCGGAGTCGATCCGGGCCGACGGGACTTGTAAAAATTTCGGTCCGAGTCGACCGAAAGGCGATGCGCGGCGTTCCGGAGTCGATCCGGGCCGACGGGACTTGTAAAAATTTCGGTCCGAGTCGACCGAAAGGCGATGCGCGGCGTCCCGGAGTCGATCCGGGCCGACGGGACTTGTAAAAATTTCGGTCCGAGTCGACCGAAAGGCGATGCGCGGCGTCTTGGAGACTATACGGGCCGACGGGACTCGATGAAGTTTCGTTCCGAGTCGACCGAAAGGCGATGCGCGGCGTCCCGGAGTCGATCCGGGCCGACGGGACTTGTAAAAATTACGGTCCGAGTCGACCGAAAGGCGATGCGCGGCGTCCCGGAGTCGATCCGGGCCGACGGGACTTGTAAAAATTTCGGTCCGAGTCGACCGAAAGGCGATGCGCGACGTTCCGGAGTCGATCCGGGCCGACGGGACTTGTAAAAATTTCGGTCCGAGTCGACCGAAAGGCGATGCGCGGCGTCCCGGAGTCGATCCGGGCCGACGGGACTTGTAAAAATTACGGTCCGAGTCGACCGAAAGGCGATGCGCGGCGTCCCGGAGTCGATCCGGGCCGACGGGACTTGTAAAAATTTCGGTCCGAGTCGACCGAAAGGCGATGCGCGGCGTTCCGGAGTCGATCCGGGCCGACGGGACTTGTAAAAATTTCGGTCCGAGTCGACCGAAAGGCGATGCGCGGCGTCCCGGAGTCGATCCGGGCCGACGGGACTTGTAAAAATTTCGGTCCGAGTCGACCGAAAGGCGATGCGCGGCGTCCCGGAGTCGATCCGGGCCGACGGGACTTGTAAAAATTTCGGTCCGAGCCGACCGAAAGGCGATGCGCGGCGTCCCGGAGTCGATCCGGGCCGACGGGACTTGTAAAAATTTCGGTCCGAGTCGACCGAAAGGCGATGCGCGGCGTCCCGGAGTCGATCCGGGCCGACGGGACTTGTAAAAATTTCGGTCCGAGTCGACCGAAAGGCGATGCGCGGCGTTCCGGAGTCGATCCGGGCCGACGGGACTTGTAAAAATTTCGGTCCGAGTCGACCGAAAGGCGATGCGCGGCGTCCCGGAGTCGATCCGGGCCGACGGGACTTGTAAAAATTTCGGTCCGAGTCGACCGAAAGGCGATGCGCGGCGTCCCGGAGTCGATCCGGGCCGACGGGACTTGTAAAAATTTCGGTCCGAGCCGACCGAAAGGCGATGCGCGGCGTCCCGGAGTCGATCCGGGCCGACGGGACTTGTAAAGATTTCGGTCCGAGTCGACCGAAAGGCGATGCGCGGCGTCCCGGAGTCGATCCGGGCCGACGGGACTTGTAAAAATTACGGTCCGAGTCGACCGAAAGGCGATGCGCGGCGTCCCGGAGTCGATCCGGGCCGACGGGACTTGTAAAAATTTCGGTCCGAGTCGACCGAAAGGCGATGCGCGGCGTCCCGGAGTCGATCCGGGCCGACGGGACTTGTAAAAATTACGGTCCGAGTCGACCGAAAGGCGATGCGCGGCGTCCCGGAGTCGATCCGGGCCGACGGGACTTGTAAAAATTTCGGTCCGAGTCGACCGAAAGGCGATGCGCGGCGTTCCGGAGTCGATCCGGGCGGACGGGACTTGTAAAAATTTCGGTCCGAGTCGACCGAAAGGCGATGCGCGGCGTCCCGGAGTCGATCCGGGCCGACGGGACTTGTAAAAATTTCGGTCCGAGTCGACCGAAAGGCGATGCGCGGCGTCCCGGAGTCGATCCGGGCCGACGGGACTTGTAAAAATTTCGGTCCGAGTCGACCGAAAGGCGATGCGCGGCGTTCCGGAGTCGATCCGGGCCGACGGGACTTGTAAAAATTTCGGTCCGAGTCGACCGAAAGGCGATGCGCGGCGTCCCGGAGTCGATCCGGGCCGACGGGACTTGTAAAAATTACGGTCCGAGTCGACCGAAAGGCGATGCGCGGCGTCCCGGAGTCGATCCGGGCCGACGGGACTTGTAAAAATTTCGGTCCGAGTCGACCGAAAGGCGATGCGCGGCGTTCCGGAGTCGATCCGGGCCGACGGGACTTGTAAAAATTTCGGTCCGAGTCGACCGAAAGGCGATGCGCGGCGTCCCGGAGTCGATCCGGGCCGACGGGACTTGTAAAAATTTCGGTCCGAGTCGACCGAAAGGCGATGCGCGGCGTCCCGGAGTCGATCCGGGCCGACGGGACTTGTAAAAATTTCGGTCCGAGCCGACCGAAAGGCGATGCGCGGCGTCCCGGAGTCGATCCGGGCCGACGGGACTTGTAAAAATTTCGGTCCGAGTCGACCGAAAGGCGATGCGCGGCGTCCCGGAGTCGATCCGGGCCGACGGGACTTGTAAAAATTTCGGTCCGAGTCGACCGAAAGGCGATGCGCGGCGTTCCGGAGTCGATCCGGGCCGACGGGACTTGTAAAAATTTCGGTCCGAGTCGACCGAAAGGCGATGCGCGGCGTCCCGGAGTCGATCCGGGCCGACGGGACTTGTAAAAATTTCGGTCCGAGTCGACCGAAAGGCGATGCGCGGCGTCCCGGAGTCGATCCGGGCCGACGGGACTTGTAAAAATTTCGGTCCGAGCCGACCGAAAGGCGATGCGCGGCGTCCCGGAGTCGATCCGGGCCGACGGGACTTGTAAAGATTTCGGTCCGAGTCGACCGAAAGGCGATGCGCGGCGTCCCGGAGTCGATCCGGGCCGACGGGACTTGTAAAAATTACGGTCCGAGTCGACCGAAAGGCGATGCGCGGCGTCCCGGAGTCGATCCGGGCCGACGGGACTTGTAAAAATTTCGGTCCGAGTCGACCGAAAGGCGATGCGCGGCGTCCCGGAGTCGATCCGGGCCGACGGGACTTGTAAAAATTACGGTCCGAGTCGACCGAAAGGCGATGCGCGGCGTCCCGGAGTCGATCCGGGCCGACGGGACTTGTAAAAATTTCGGTCCGAGTCGACCGAAAGGCGATGCGCGGCGTTCCGGAGTCGATCCGGGCGGACGGGACTTGTAAAAATTTCGGTCCGAGTCGACCGAAAGGCGATGCGCGGCGTCCCGGAGTCGATCCGGGCCGACGGGACTTGTAAAAATTTCGGTCCGAGTCGACCGAAAGGCGATGCGCGGCGTCCCGGAGTCGATCCGGGCCGACGGGACTTGTAAAAATTTCGGTCCGAGTCGACCGAAAGGCGATGCGCGGCGTTCCGGAGTCGATCCGGGCCGACGGGACTTGTAAAAATTTCGGTCCGAGTCGACCGAAAGGCGATGCGCGGCGTCCCGGAGTCGATCCGGGCCGACGGGACTTGTAAAAATTTCGGTCCGAGTCGACCGAAAGGCGATGCGCGGCGTCCCGGAGTCGATCCGGGCCGACGGGACTTGTAAAAATTTCGGTCCGAGCCGACCGAAAGGCGATGCGCGGCGTCCCGGAGTCGATCCGGGCCGACGGGACTTGTAAAGATTTCGGTCCGAGTCGACCGAAAGGCGATGCGCGGCGTCCCGGAGTCGATCCGGGCCGACGGGACTTGTAAAAATTACGGTCCGAGTCGACCGAAAGGCGATGCGCGGCGTCCCGGAGTCGATCCGGGCCGACGGGACTTGTAAAAATTTCGGTCCGAGTCGACCGAAAGGCGATGCGCGGCGTCCCGGAGTCGATCCGGGCCGACGGGACTTGTAAAAATTACGGTCCGAGTCGACCGAAAGGCGATGCGCGGCGTCCCGGAGTCGATCCGGGCCGACGGGACTTGTAAAAATTTCGGTCCGAGTCGACCGAAAGGCGATGCGCGGCGTTCCGGAGTCGATCCGGGCGGACGGGACTTGTAAAAATTTCGGTCCGAGTCGACCGAAAGGCGATGCGCGGCGTCCCGGAGTCGATCCGGGCCGACGGGACTTGTAAAAATTTCGGTCCGAGTCGACCGAAAGGCGATGCGCGGCGTCCCGGAGTCGATCCGGGCCGACGGGACTTGTAAAAATTTCGGTCCGAGTCGACCGAAAGGCGATGCGCGGCGTTCCGGAGTCGATCCGGGCCGACGGGACTTGTAAAAATTTCGGTCCGAGTCGACCGAAAGGCGATGCGCGGCGTCCCGGAGTCGATCCGGGCCGACGGGACTTGTAAAAATTACGGTCCGAGTCGACCGAAAGGCGATGCGCGGCGTCCCGGAGTCGATCCGGGCCGACGGGACTTGTAAAAATTTCGGTCCGAGTCGACCGAAAGGCGATGCGCGGCGTTCCGGAGTCGATCCGGGCCGACGGGACTTGTAAAAATTTCGGTCCGAGTCGACCGAAAGGCGATGCGCGGCGTCCCGGAGTCGATCCGGGCCGACGGGACTTGTAAAAATTTCGGTCCGAGTCGACCGAAAGGCGATGCGCGGCGTCCCGGAGTCGATCCGGGCCGACGGGACTTGTAAAAATTTCGGTCCGAGCCGACCGAAAGGCGATGCGCGGCGTCCCGGAGTCGATCCGGGCCGACGGGACTTGTAAAAATTTCGGTCCGAGTCGACCGAAAGGCGATGCGCGGCGTCCCGGAGTCGATCCGGGCCGACGGGACTTGTAAAAATTTCGGTCCGAGTCGACCGAAAGGCGATGCGCGGCGTTCCGGAGTCGATCCGGGCCGACGGGACTTGTAAAAATTTCGGTCCGAGTCGACCGAAAGGCGATGCGCGGCGTCCCGGAGTCGATCCGGGCCGACGGGACTTGTAAAAATTTCGGTCCGAGTCGACCGAAAGGCGATGCGCGGCGTCCCGGAGTCGATCCGGGCCGACGGGACTTGTAAAAATTTCGGTCCGAGCCGACCGAAAGGCGATGCGCGGCGTCCCGGAGTCGATCCGGGCCGACGGGACTTGTAAAGATTTCGGTCCGAGTCGACCGAAAGGCGATGCGCGGCGTCCCGGAGTCGATCCGGGCCGACGGGACTTGTAAAAATTACGGTCCGAGTCGACCGAAAGGCGATGCGCGGCGTCCCGGAGTCGATCCGGGCCGACGGGACTTGTAAAAATTTCGGTCCGAGTCGACCGAAAGGCGATGCGCGGCGTCCCGGAGTCGATCCGGGCCGACGGGACTTGTAAAAATTACGGTCCGAGTCGACCGAAAGGCGATGCGCGGCGTCCCGGAGTCGATCCGGGCCGACGGGACTTGTAAAAATTTCGGTCCGAGTCGACCGAAAGGCGATGCGCGGCGTTCCGGAGTCGATCCGGGCGGACGGGACTTGTAAAAATTTCGGTCCGAGTCGACCGAAAGGCGATGCGCGGCGTCCCGGAGTCGATCCGGGCCGACGGGACTTGTAAAAATTTCGGTCCGAGTCGACCGAAAGGCGATGCGCGGCGTCCCGGAGTCGATCCGGGCCGACGGGACTTGTAAAAATTTCGGTCCGAGTCGACCGAAAGGCGATGCGCGGCGTTCCGGAGTCGATCCGGGCCGACGGGACTTGTAAAAATTTCGGTCCGAGTCGACCGAAAGGCGATGCGCGGCGTCCCGGAGTCGATCCGGGCCGACGGGACTTGTAAAAATTTCGGTCCGAGTCGACCGAAAGGCGATGCGCGGCGTCCCGGAGTCGATCCGGGCCGACGGGACTTGTAAAAATTACGGTCCGAGTCGACCGAAAGGCGATGCGCGGCGTCCCGGAGTCGATCCGGGCCGACGGGACTTGTAAAAATTTCGGTCCGAGTCGACCGAAAGGCGATGCGCGGCGTCCCGGAGTCGATCCGGGCCGACGGGACTTGTAAAAATTTCGGTCCGAGTCGACCGAAAGGCGATGCGCGGCGTCCCGGAGTCGATCCGGGCCGACGGGACTTGTAAAAATTTCGGTCCGAGTCGACCGAAAGGCGATGCGCGGCGTTCCGGAGTCGATCCGGGCCGACGGGACTTGTAAAAATTTCGGTCCGAGTCGACCGAAAGGCGATGCGCGGCGTCCCGGAGTCGATCCGGGCCGACGGGACTTGTAAAAATTTCGGTCCGAGTCGACCGAAAGGCGATGCGCGGCGTCCCGGAGTCGATCCGGGCCGACGGGACTTGTAAAAATTTCGGTCCGAGCCGACCGAAAGGCGATGCGCGGCGTCCCGGAGTCGATCCGGGCCGACGGGACTTGTAAAAATTTCGGTCCGAGTCGACCGAAAGGCGATGCGCGGCGTCCCGGAGTCGATCCGGGCCGACGGGACTTGTAAAAATTACGGTCCGAGTCGACCGAAAGGCGATGCGCGGCGTCCCGGAGTCGATCCGGGCCGACGGGACTTGTAAAAATTTCGGTCCGAGTCGACCGAAAGGCGATGCGCGGCGTCCCGGAGTCGATCCGGGCCGACGGGACTTGTAAAAATTACGGTCCGAGTCGACCGAAAGGCGATGCGCGGCGTCCCGGAGTCGATCCGGGCCGACGGGACTTGTAAAAATTTCGGTCCGAGTCGACCGAAAGGCGATGCGCGGCGTTCCGGAGTCGATCCGGGCGGACGGGACTTGTAAAAATTTCGGTCCGAGTCGACCGAAAGGCGATGCGCGGCGTCCCGGAGTCGATCCGGGCCGACGGGACTTGTAAAAATTTCGGTCCGAGTCGACCGAAAGGCGATGCGCGGCGTCCCGGAGTCGATCCGGGCCGACGGGACTTGTAAAAATTTCGGTCCGAGTCGACCGAAAGGCGATGCGCGGCGTTCCGGAGTCGATCCGGGCCGACGGGACTTGTAAAAATTTCGGTCCGAGTCGACCGAAAGGCGATGCGCGGCGTCCCGGAGTCGATCCGGGCCGACGGGACTTGTAAAAATTTCGGTCCGAGTCGACCGAAAGGCGATGCGCGGCGTCCCGGAGTCGATCCGGGCCGACGGGACTTGTAAAAATTACGGTCCGAGTCGACCGAAAGGCGATGCGCGGCGTCCCGGAGTCGATCCGGGCCGACGGGACTTGTAAAAATTTCGGTCCGAGTCGACCGAAAGGCGATGCGCGGCGTTCCGGAGTCGATCCGGGCCGACGGGACTTGTAAAAATTTCGGTCCGAGTCGACCGAAAGGCGATGCGCGGCGTCCCGGAGTCGATCCGGGCCGACGGGACTTGTAAAAATTTCGGTCCGAGTCGACCGAAAGGCGATGCGCGGCGTCCCGGAGTCGATCCGGGCCGACGGAACTTGTAAAAATTTCGGTCCGAGTCGACCGAAAGGCGATGCGCGGCGTCCCGGAGTCGATCCGGGCCGACGGGACTTGTAAAAATTTCGGTCCGAGTCGACCGAAAGGCGATGCGCGGCGTCCCGGAGTCGATCCGGGCCGACGGGACTTGTAAAAATTACGGTCCGAGTCGACCGAAAGGCGATGCGCGGCGTCCCGGAGTCGATCCGGGCCGACGGGACTTGTAAAAATTTCGGTCCGAGTCGACCGAAAGGCGATGCGCGGCGTTCCGGAGTCGATCCGGGCCGACGGGACTTGTAAAAATTTCGGTCCGAGTCGACCGAAAGGCGATGCGCGGCGTCCCGGAGTCGATCCGGGCCGACGGGACTTGTAAAAATTTCGGTCCGAGTCGACCGAAAGGCGATGCGCGGCGTCCCGGAGTCGATCCGGGCCGACGGGACTTGTAAAAATTTCGGTCCGAGTCGACCGAAAGGCGATGCGCGGCGTCCCGGAGTCGATCCGGGCCGACGGGACTTGTAAAAATTTCGGTCCGAGTCGACCGAAAGGCGATGCGCGGCGTTCCGGAGTCGATCCGGGCCGACGGGACTTGTAAAAATTTCGGTCCGAGTCGACCGAAAGGCGATGCGCGGCGTCCCGGAGTCGATCCGGGCCGACGGGACTTGTAAAAATTTCGGTCCGAGTCGACCGAAAGGCGATGCGCGGCGTCCCGGAGTCGATCCGGGCCGACGGGACTTGTAAAAATTTCGGTCCGAGCCGACCGAAAGGCGATGCGCGGCGTCCCGGAGTCGATCCGGGCCGACGGGACTTGTAAAAATTTCGGTCCGAGTCGACCGAAAGGCGATGCGCGGCGTCCCGGAGTCGATCCGGGCCGACGGGACTTGTAAAAATTACGGTCCGAGTCGACCGAAAGGCGATGCGCGGCGTCCCGGAGTCGATCCGGGCCGACGGGACTTGTAAAAATTTCGGTCCGAGTCGACCGAAAGGCGATGCGCGGCGTCCCGGAGTCGATCCGGGCCGACGGGACTTGTAAAAATTACGGTCCGAGTCGACCGAAAGGCGATGCGCGGCGTCCCGGAGTCGATCCGGGCCGACGGGACTTGTAAAAATTTCGGTCCGAGTCGACCGAAAGGCGATGCGCGGCGTTCCGGAGTCGATCCGGGCGGACGGGACTTGTAAAAATTTCGGTCCGAGTCGACCGAAAGGCGATGCGCGGCGTCCCGGAGTCGATCCGGGCCGACGGGACTTGTAAAAATTTCGGTCCGAGTCGACCGAAAGGCGATGCGCGGCGTCCCGGAGTCGATCCGGGCCGACGGGACTTGTAAAAATTTCGGTCCGAGTCGACCGAAAGGCGATGCGCGGCGTTCCGGAGTCGATCCGGGCCGACGGGACTTGTAAAAATTTCGGTCCGAGTCGACCGAAAGGCGATGCGCGGCGTCCCGGAGTCGATCCGGGCCGACGGGACTTGTAAAAATTTCGGTCCGAGTCGACCGAAAGGCGATGCGCGGCGTCTTGGAGACTATACGGGCCGACGGGACTCGATGAAGTTTCGTTCCGAGTCGACCGAAAGGCGATGCGCGGCGTCCCGGAGTCGATCCGGGCCGACGGGACTTGTAAAAATTACGGTCCGAGTCGACCGAAAGGCGATGCGCGGCGTCCCGGAGTCGATCCGGGCCGACGGGACTTGTAAAAATTTCGGTCCGAGTCGACCGAAAGGCGATGCGCGACGTTCCGGAGTCGATCCGGGCCGACGGGACTTGTAAAAATTTCGGTCCGAGTCGACCGAAAGGCGATGCGCGGCGTCCCGGAGTCGATCCGGGCCGACGGGACTTGTAAAAATTACGGTCCGAGTCGACCGAAAGGCGATGCGCGGCGTCCCGGAGTCGATCCGGGCCGACGGGACTTGTAAAAATTTCGGTCCGAGTCGACCGAAAGGCGATGCGCGGCGTTCCGGAGTCGATCCGGGCCGACGGGACTTGTAAAAATTTCGGTCCGAGTCGACCGAAAGGCGATGCGCGGCGTCCCGGAGTCGATCCGGGCCGACGGGACTTGTAAAAATTTCGGTCCGAGTCGACCGAAAGGCGATGCGCGGCGTCCCGGAGTCGATCCGGGCCGACGGGACTTGTAAAAATTTCGGTCCGAGCCGACCGAAAGGCGATGCGCGGCGTCCCGGAGTCGATCCGGGCCGACGGAACTTGTAAAAATTTCGGTCCGAGTCGACCGAAAGGCGATGCGCGGCGTCCCGGAGTCGATCCGGGCCGACGGGACTTGTAAAAATTTCGGTCCGAGTCGACCGAAAGGCGATGCGCGACGTTCCGGAGTCGATCCGGGCCGACGGGACTTGTAAAAATTTCGGTCCGAGTCGACCGAAAGGCGATGCGCGGCGTCCCGGAGTCGATCCGGGCCGACGGGACTTGTAAAAATTACGGTCCGAGTCGACCGAAAGGCGATGCGCGGCGTCCCGGAGTCGATCCGGGCCGACGGGACTTGTAAAAATTTCGGTCCGAGTCGACCGAAAGGCGATGCGCGGCGTCCCGGAGTCGATCCGGGCCGACGGAACTTGTAAAAATTTCGGTCCGAGTCGACCGAAAGGCGATGCGCGGCGTCCCGGAGTCGATCCGGGCCGACGGGACTTGTAAAAATTTCGGTCCGAGTCGACCGAAAGGCGATGCGCGGCGTCCCGGAGTCGATCCGGGCCGACGGGACTTGTAAAAATTACGGTCCGAGTCGACCGAAAGGCGATGCGCGGCGTCCCGGAGTCGATCCGGGCCGACGGGACTTGTAAAAATTTCGGTCCGAGTCGACCGAAAGGCGATGCGCGGCGTTCCGGAGTCGATCCGGGCCGACGGGACTTGTAAAAATTTCGGTCCGAGTCGACCGAAAGGCGATGCGCGGCGTCCCGGAGTCGATCCGGGCCGACGGGACTTGTAAAAATTACGGTCCGAGTCGACCGAAAGGCGATGCGCGGCGTCCCGGAGTCGATCCGGGCCGACGGGACTTGTAAAAATTTCGGTCCGAGTCGACCGAAAGGCGATGCGCGGCGTCCCGGAGTCGATCCGGGCCGACGGGACTTGTAAAAATTACGGTCCGAGTCGACCGAAAGGCGATGCGCGGCGTCCCGGAGTCGATCCGGGCCGACGGGACTTGTAAAAATTTCGGTCCGAGTCGACCGAAAGGCGATGCGCGGCGTTCCGGAGTCGATCCGGGCGGACGGGACTTGTAAAAATTTCGGTCCGAGTCGACCGAAAGGCGATGCGCGGCGTCCCGGAGTCGATCCGGGCCGACGGGACTTGTAAAAATTTCGGTCCGAGTCGACCGAAAGGCGATGCGCGGCGTCCCGGAGTCGATCCGGGCCGACGGGACTTGTAAAAATTTCGGTCCGAGTCGACCGAAAGGCGATGCGCGGCGTTCCGGAGTCGATCCGGGCCGACGGGACTTGTAAAAATTTCGGTCCGAGTCGACCGAAAGGCGATGCGCGGCGTCCCGGAGTCGATCCGGGCCGACGGGACTTGTAAAAATTTCGGTCCGAGTCGACCGAAAGGCGATGCGCGGCGTCCCGGAGTCGATCCGGGCCGACGGGACTTGTAAAAATTACGGTCCGAGTCGACCGAAAGGCGATGCGCGGCGTCCCGGAGTCGATCCGGGCCGACGGGACTTGTAAAAATTTCGGTCCGAGTCGACCGAAAGGCGATGCGCGGCGTCCCGGAGTCGATCCGGGCCGACGGGACTTGTAAAAATTTCGGTCCGAGTCGACCGAAAGGCGATGCGCGGCGTCCCGGAGTCGATCCGGGCCGACGGGACTTGTAAAAATTTCGGTCCGAGTCGACCGAAAGGCGATGCGCGGCGTTCCGGAGTCGATCCGGGCCGACGGGACTTGTAAAAATTTCGGTCCGAGTCGACCGAAAGGCGATGCGCGGCGTCCCGGAGTCGATCCGGGCCGACGGGACTTGTAAAAATTTCGGTCCGAGTCGACCGAAAGGCGATGCGCGGCGTCCCGGAGTCGATCCGGGCCGACGGGACTTGTAAAAATTTCGGTCCGAGCCGACCGAAAGGCGATGCGCGGCGTCCCGGAGTCGATCCGGGCCGACGGGACTTGTAAAAATTTCGGTCCGAGTCGACCGAAAGGCGATGCGCGGCGTCCCGGAGTCGATCCGGGCCGACGGGACTTGTAAAAATTACGGTCCGAGTCGACCGAAAGGCGATGCGCGGCGTCCCGGAGTCGATCCGGGCCGACGGGACTTGTAAAAATTTCGGTCCGAGTCGACCGAAAGGCGATGCGCGGCGTCCCGGAGTCGATCCGGGCCGACGGGACTTGTAAAAATTACGGTCCGAGTCGACCGAAAGGCGATGCGCGGCGTCCCGGAGTCGATCCGGGCCGACGGGACTTGTAAAAATTTCGGTCCGAGTCGACCGAAAGGCGATGCGCGGCGTTCCGGAGTCGATCCGGGCGGACGGGACTTGTAAAAATTTCGGTCCGAGTCGACCGAAAGGCGATGCGCGGCGTCCCGGAGTCGATCCGGGCCGACGGGACTTGTAAAAATTTCGGTCCGAGTCGACCTAAAGGCGATGCGCGGCGTCCCGGAGTCGATCCGGGCCGACGGGACTTGTAAAAATTTCGGTCCGAGTCGACCGAAAGGCGATGCGCGGCGTTCCGGAGTCGATCCGGGCCGACGGGACTTGTAAAAATTTCGGTCCGAGTCGACCGAAAGGCGATGCGCGGCGTCCCGGAGTCGATCCGGGCCGACGGGACTTGTAAAAATTTCGGTCCGAGTCGACCGAAAGGCGATGCGCGGCGTCCCGGAGTCGATCCGGGCCGACGGGACTTGTAAAAATTACGGTCCGAGTCGACCGAAAGGCGATGCGCGGCGTCCCGGAGTCGATCCGGGCCGACGGGACTTGTAAAAATTTCGGTCCGAGTCGACCGAAAGGCGATGCGCGGCGTTCCGGAGTCGATCCGGGCCGACGGGACTTGTAAAAATTTCGGTCCGAGTCGACCGAAAGGCGATGCGCGGCGTCCCGGAGTCGATCCGGGCCGACGGGACTTGTAAAAATTTCGGTCCGAGTCGACCGAAAGGCGATGCGCGGCGTCCCGGAGTCGATCCGGGCCGACGGAACTTGTAAAAATTTCGGTCCGAGTCGACCGAAAGGCGATGCGCGGCGTCCCGGAGTCGATCCGGGCCGACGGGACTTGTAAAAATTTCGGTCCGAGTCGACCGAAAGGCGATGCGCGGCGTCCCGGAGTCGATCCGGGCCGACGGGACTTGTAAAAATTACGGTCCGAGTCGACCGAAAGGCGATGCGCGGCGTCCCGGAGTCGATCCGGGCCGACGGGACTTGTAAAAATTTCGGTCCGAGTCGACCGAAAGGCGATGCGCGGCGTTCCGGAGTCGATCCGGGCCGACGGGACTTGTAAAAATTTCGGTCCGAGTCGACCGAAAGGCGATGCGCGGCGTCCCGGAGTCGATCCGGGCCGACGGGACTTGTAAAAATTTCGGTCCGAGTCGACCGAAAGGCGATGCGCGGCGTCCCGGAGTCGATCCGGGCCGACGGGACTTGTAAAAATTTCGGTCCGAGTCGACCGAAAGGCGATGCGCGGCGTCCCGGAGTCGATCCGGGCCGACGGGACTTGTAAAAATTTCGGTCCGAGTCGACCGAAAGGCGATGCGCGGCGTTCCGGAGTCGATCCGGGCCGACGGGACTTGTAAAAATTTCGGTCCGAGTCGACCGAAAGGCGATGCGCGGCGTCCCGGAGTCGATCCGGGCCGACGGGACTTGTAAAAATTTCGGTCCGAGTCGACCGAAAGGCGATGCGCGGCGTCCCGGAGTCGATCCGGGCCGACGGGACTTGTAAAAATTTCGGTCCGAGCCGACCGAAAGGCGATGCGCGGCGTCCCGGAGTCGATCCGGGCCGACGGGACTTGTAAAAATTTCGGTCCGAGTCGACCGAAAGGCGATGCGCGGCGTCCCGGAGTCGATCCGGGCCGACGGGACTTGTAAAAATTACGGTCCGAGTCGACCGAAAGGCGATGCGCGGCGTCCCGGAGTCGATCCGGGCCGACGGGACTTGTAAAAATTTCGGTCCGAGTCGACCGAAAGGCGATGCGCGGCGTCCCGGAGTCGATCCGGGCCGACGGGACTTGTAAAAATTACGGTCCGAGTCGACCGAAAGGCGATGCGCGGCGTCCCGGAGTCGATCCGGGCCGACGGGACTTGTAAAAATTTCGGTCCGAGTCGACCGAAAGGCGATGCGCGGCGTTCCGGAGTCGATCCGGGCGGACGGGACTTGTAAAAATTTCGGTCCGAGTCGACCGAAAGGCGATGCGCGGCGTCCCGGAGTCGATCCGGGCCGACGGGACTTGTAAAAATTTCGGTCCGAGTCGACCGAAAGGCGATGCGCGGCGTCCCGGAGTCGATCCGGGCCGACGGGACTTGTAAAAATTTCGGTCCGAGTCGACCGAAAGGCGATGCGCGGCGTTCCGGAGTCGATCCGGGCCGACGGGACTTGTAAAAATTTCGGTCCGAGTCGACCGAAAGGCGATGCGCGGCGTCCCGGAGTCGATCCGGGCCGACGGGACTTGTAAAAATTTCGGTCCGAGTCGACCGAAAGGCGATGCGCGGCGTCTTGGAGACTATACGGGCCGACGGGACTCGATGAAGTTTCGTTCCGAGTCGACCGAAAGGCGATGCGCGGCGTCCCGGAGTCGATCCGGGCCGACGGGACTTGTAAAAATTACGGTCCGAGTCGACCGAAAGGCGATGCGCGGCGTCCCGGAGTCGATCCGGGCCGACGGGACTTGTAAAAATTTCGGTCCGAGTCGACCGAAAGGCGATGCGCGACGTTCCGGAGTCGATCCGGGCCGACGGGACTTGTAAAAATTTCGGTCCGAGTCGACCGAAAGGCGATGCGCGGCGTCCCGGAGTCGATCCGGGCCGACGGGACTTGTAAAAATTACGGTCCGAGTCGACCGAAAGGCGATGCGCGGCGTCCCGGAGTCGATCCGGGCCGACGGGACTTGTAAAAATTTCGGTCCGAGTCGACCGAAAGGCGATGCGCGGCGTTCCGGAGTCGATCCGGGCCGACGGGACTTGTAAAAATTTCGGTCCGAGTCGACCGAAAGGCGATGCGCGGCGTCCCGGAGTCGATCCGGGCCGACGGGACTTGTAAAAATTTCGGTCCGAGTCGACCGAAAGGCGATGCGCGGCGTCCCGGAGTCGATCCGGGCCGACGGGACTTGTAAAAATTTCGGTCCGAGCCGACCGAAAGGCGATGCGCGGCGTCCCGGAGTCGATCCGGGCCGACGGAACTTGTAAAAATTTCGGTCCGAGTCGACCGAAAGGCGATGCGCGGCGTCCCGGAGTCGATCCGGGCCGACGGGACTTGTAAAAATTTCGGTCCGAGTCGACCGAAAGGCGATGCGCGACGTTCCGGAGTCGATCCGGGCCGACGGGACTTGTAAAAATTTCGGTCCGAGTCGACCGAAAGGCGATGCGCGGCGTCCCGGAGTCGATCCGGGCCGACGGGACTTGTAAAAATTACGGTCCGAGTCGACCGAAAGGCGATGCGCGGCGTCCCGGAGTCGATCCGGGCCGACGGGACTTGTAAAAATTTCGGTCCGAGTCGACCGAAAGGCGATGCGCGGCGTCCCGGAGTCGATCCGGGCCGACGGAACTTGTAAAAATTTCGGTCCGAGTCGACCGAAAGGCGATGCGCGGCGTCCCGGAGTCGATCCGGGCCGACGGGACTTGTAAAAATTTCGGTCCGAGTCGACCGAAAGGCGATGCGCGGCGTCCCGGAGTCGATCCGGGCCGACGGGACTTGTAAAAATTACGGTCCGAGTCGACCGAAAGGCGATGCGCGGCGTCCCGGAGTCGATCCGGGCCGACGGGACTTGTAAAAATTTCGGTCCGAGTCGACCGAAAGGCGATGCGCGGCGTTCCGGAGTCGATCCGGGCCGACGGGACTTGTAAAAATTTCGGTCCGAGTCGACCGAAAGGCGATGCGCGGCGTCCCGGAGTCGATCCGGGCCGACGGGACTTGTAAAAATTTCGGTCCGAGTCGACCGAAAGGCGATGCGCGGCGTCCCGGAGTCGATCCGGGCCGACGGGACTTGTAAAAATTTCGGTCCGAGCCGACCGAAAGGCGATGCGCGGCGTCCCGGAGTCGATCCGGGCCGACGGGACTTGTAAAAATTTCGGTCCGAGTCGACCGAAAGGCGATGCGCGGCGTCCCGGAGTCGATCCGGGCCGACGGGACTTGTAAAAATTACGGTCCGAGTCGACCGAAAGGCGATGCGCGGCGTCCCGGAGTCGATCCGGGCCGACGGGACTTGTAAAAATTTCGGTCCGAGTCGACCGAAAGGCGATGCGCGGCGTCCCGGAGTCGATCCGGGCCGACGGGACTTGTAAAAATTACGGTCCGAGTCGACCGAAAGGCGATGCGCGGCGTCCCGGAGTCGATCCGGGCCGACGGGACTTGTAAAAATTTCGGTCCGAGTCGACCGAAAGGCGATGCGCGGCGTTCCGGAGTCGATCCGGGCGGACGGGACTTGTAAAAATTTCGGTCCGAGTCGACCGAAAGGCGATGCGCGGCGTCCCGGAGTCGATCCGGGCCGACGGGACTTGTAAAAATTTCGGTCCGAGTCGACCGAAAGGCGATGCGCGGCGTCCCGGAGTCGATCCGGGCCGACGGGACTTGTAAAAATTTCGGTCCGAGTCGACCGAAAGGCGATGCGCGGCGTTCCGGAGTCGATCCGGGCCGACGGGACTTGTAAAAATTTCGGTCCGAGTCGACCGAAAGGCGATGCGCGGCGTCCCGGAGTCGATCCGGGCCGACGGGACTTGTAAAAATTTCGGTCCGAGTCGACCGAAAGGCGATGCGCGGCGTCTTGGAGACTATACGGGCCGACGGGACTCGATGAAGTTTCGTTCCGAGTCGACCGAAAGGCGATGCGCGGCGTCCCGGAGTCGATCCGGGCCGACGGGACTTGTAAAAATTACGGTCCGAGTCGACCGAAAGGCGATGCGCGGCGTCCCGGAGTCGATCCGGGCCGACGGGACTTGTAAAAATTTCGGTCCGAGTCGACCGAAAGGCGATGCGCGACGTTCCGGAGTCGATCCGGGCCGACGGGACTTGTAAAAATTTCGGTCCGAGTCGACCGAAAGGCGATGCGCGGCGTCCCGGAGTCGATCCGGGCCGACGGGACTTGTAAAAATTACGGTCCGAGTCGACCGAAAGGCGATGCGCGGCGTCCCGGAGTCGATCCGGGCCGACGGGACTTGTAAAAATTTCGGTCCGAGTCGACCGAAAGGCGATGCGCGGCGTTCCGGAGTCGATCCGGGCCGACGGGACTTGTAAAAATTTCGGTCCGAGTCGACCGAAAGGCGATGCGCGGCGTCCCGGAGTCGATCCGGGCCGACGGGACTTGTAAAAATTTCGGTCCGAGTCGACCGAAAGGCGATGCGCGGCGTCCCGGAGTCGATCCGGGCCGACGGGACTTGTAAAAATTTCGGTCCGAGCCGACCGAAAGGCGATGCGCGGCGTCCCGGAGTCGATCCGGGCCGACGGGACTTGTAAAAATTTCGGTCCGAGTCGACCGAAAGGCGATGCGCGGCGTCCCGGAGTCGATCCGGGCCGACGGGACTTGTAAAAATTACGGTCCGAGTCGACCGAAAGGCGATGCGCGGCGTCCCGGAGTCGATCCGGGCCGACGGGACTTGTAAAAATTTCGGTCCGAGTCGACCGAAAGGCGATGCGCGGCGTTCCGGAGTCGATCCGGGCCGACGGGACTTGTAAAAATTTCGGTCCGAGTCGACCGAAAGGCGATGCGCGGCGTCCCGGAGTCGATCCGGGCCGACGGGACTTGTAAAAATTTCGGTCCGAGTCGACCGAAAGGCGATGCGCGGCGTCCCGGAGTCGATCCGGGCCGACGGAACTTGTAAAAATTTCGGTCCGAGTCGACCGAAAGGCGATGCGCGGCGTCCCGGAGTCGATCCGGGCCGACGGGACTTGTAAAAATTTCGGTCCGAGTCGACCGAAAGGCGATGCGCGGCGTCCCGAAGTCGATCCGGGCCGACGGGACTTGTAAAAATTACGGTCCGAGTCGACCGAAAGGCGATGCGCGGCGTCTTGGAGACTATACGGGCCGACGGGACTCGATGAAGTTTCGTTCCGAGTCGACCGAAAGGCGATGCGCGGCGTCCCGGAGTCGATCCGGGCCGACGGGACTTGTAAAAATTACGGTCCGAGTCGACCGAAAGGCGATGCGCGGCGTCCCGGAGTCGATCCGGGCCGACGGGACTTGTAAAAATTTCGGTCCGAGTCGACCGAAAGGCGATGCGCGACGTTCCGGAGTCGATCCGGGCCGACGGGACTTGTAAAAATTTCGGTCCGAGTCGACCGAAAGGCGATGCGCGGCGTCCCGGAGTCGATCCGGGCCGACGGGACTTGTAAAAATTACGGTCCGAGTCGACCGAAAGGCGATGCGCGGCGTCCCGGAGTCGATCCGGGCCGACGGGACTTGTAAAAATTTCGGTCCGAGTCGACCGAAAGGCGATGCGCGGCGTTCCGGAGTCGATCCGGGCCGACGGGACTTGTAAAAATTTCGGTCCGAGTCGACCGAAAGGCGATGCGCGGCGTCCCGGAGTCGATCCGGGCCGACGGGACTTGTAAAAATTTCGGTCCGAGTCGACCGAAAGGCGATGCGCGGCGTCCCGGAGTCGATCCGGGCCGACGGGACTTGTAAAAATTTCGGTCCGAGCCGACCGAAAGGCGATGCGCGGCGTCCCGGAGTCGATCCGGGCCGACGGGACTTGTAAAAATTTCGGTCCGAGTCGACCGAAAGGCGATGCGCGGCGTCCCGGAGTCGATCCGGGCCGACGGGACTTGTAAAAATTACGGTCCGAGTCGACCGAAAGGCGATGCGCGGCGTCCCGGAGTCGATCCGGGCCGACGGGACTTGTAAAAATTTCGGTCCGAGTCGACCGAAAGGCGATGCGCGGCGTTCCGGAGTCGATCCGGGCCGACGGGACTTGTAAAAATTTCGGTCCGAGTCGACCGAAAGGCGATGCGCGGCGTCCCGGAGTCGATCCGGGCCGACGGGACTTGTAAAAATTTCGGTCCGAGTCGACCGAAAGGCGATGCGCGGCGTCCCGGAGTCGATCCGGGCCGACGGAACTTGTAAAAATTTCGGTCCGAGTCGACCGAAAGGCGATGCGCGGCGTCCCGGAGTCGATCCGGGCCGACGGGACTTGTAAAAATTTCGGTCCGAGTCGACCGAAAGGCGATGCGCGGCGTCCCGAAGTCGATCCGGGCCGACGGGACTTGTAAAAATTACGGTCCGAGTCGACCGAAAGGCGATGCGCGGCGTCCCGGAGTCGATCCGGGCCGACGGGACTTGTAAAAATTTCGGTCCGAGTCGACCGAAAGGCGATGCGCGGCGTTCCGGAGTCGATCCGGGCCGACGGGACTTGTAAAAATTTCGGTCCGAGTCGACCGAAAGGCGATGCGCGGCGTTCCGGAGTCGATCCGGGCCGACGGGACTTGTAAAAATTACGGTCCGAGTCGACCGAAAGGCGATGCGCGGCGTCCCGGAGTCGATCCGGGCCGACGGGACTTGTAAAAATTTCGGTCCGAGTCGACCGAAAGGCGATGCGCGGCGTTCCGGAGTCGATCCGGGCGGACGGGACTTGTAAAAATTTCGGTCCGAGTCGACCGAAAGGCGATGCGCGGCGTCCCGGAGTCGATCCGGGCCGACGGGACTTGTAAAAATTTCGGTCCGAGTCGACCGAAAGGCGATGCGCGGCGTCCCGGAGTCGATCCGGGCCGACGGGACTTGTAAAAATTTCGGTCCGAGTCGACCGAAAGGCGATGCGCGGCGTTCCGGAGTCGATCCGGGCCGACGGGACTTGTAAAAATTTCGGTCCGAGTCGACCGAAAGGCGATGCGCGGCGTCCCGGAGTCGATCCGGGCCGACGGGACTTGTAAAAATTACGGTCCGAGTCGACCGAAAGGCGATGCGCGGCGTCCCGGAGTCGATCCGGGCCGACGGGACTTGTAAAAATTTCGGTCCGAGTCGACCGAAAGGCGATGCGCGGCGTTCCGGAGTCGATCCGGGCCGACGGGACTTGTAAAAATTTCGGTCCGAGTCGACCGAAAGGCGATGCGCGGCGTCCCGGAGTCGATCCGGGCCGACGGGACTTGTAAAAATTTCGGTCCGAGTCGACCGAAAGGCGATGCGCGGCGTCCCGGAGTCGATCCGGGCCGACGGGACTTGTAAAAATTTCGGTCCGAGTCGACCGAAAGGCGATGCGCGGCGTCCCGGAGTCGATCCGGGCCGACGGGACTTGTAAAAATTTCGGTCCGAGTCGACCGAAAGGCGATGCGCGGCGTTCCGGAGTCGATCCGGGCCGACGGGACTTGTAAAAATTTCGGTCCGAGTCGACCGAAAGGCGATGCGCGGCGTCCCGGAGTCGATCCGGGCCGACGGGACTTGTAAAAATTTCGGTCCGAGTCGACCGAAAGGCGATGCGCGGCGTCCCGGAGTCGATCCGGGCCGACGGGACTTGTAAAAATTTCGGTCCGAGCCGACCGAAAGGCGATGCGCGGCGTCCCGGAGTCGATCCGGGCCGACGGGACTTGTAAAAATTTCGGTCCGAGTCGACCGAAAGGCGATGCGCGGCGTCCCGGAGTCGATCCGGGCCGACGGGACTTGTAAAAATTACGGTCCGAGTCGACCGAAAGGCGATGCGCGGCGTCCCGGAGTCGATCCGGGCCGACGGGACTTGTAAAAATTTCGGTCCGAGTCGACCGAAAGGCGATGCGCGGCGTCCCGGAGTCGATCCGGGCCGACGGGACTTGTAAAAATTACGGTCCGAGTCGACCGAAAGGCGATGCGCGGCGTCCCGGAGTCGATCCGGGCCGACGGGACTTGTAAAAATTTCGGTCCGAGTCGACCGAAAGGCGATGCGCGGCGTTCCGGAGTCGATCCGGGCGGACGGGACTTGTAAAAATTTCGGTCCGAGTCGACCGAAAGGCGATGCGCGGCGTCCCGGAGTCGATCCGGGCCGACGGGACTTGTAAAAATTTCGGTCCGAGTCGACCGAAAGGCGATGCGCGGCGTCCCGGAGTCGATCCGGGCCGACGGGACTTGTAAAAATTTCGGTCCGAGTCGACCGAAAGGCGATGCGCGGCGTTCCGGAGTCGATCCGGGCCGACGGGACTTGTAAAAATTTCGGTCCGAGTCGACCGAAAGGCGATGCGCGGCGTCCCGGAGTCGATCCGGGCCGACGGGACTTGTAAAAATTTCGGTCCGAGTCGACCGAAAGGCGATGCGCGGCGTCTTGGAGACTATACGGGCCGACGGGACTCGATGAAGTTTCGTTCCGAGTCGACCGAAAGGCGATGCGCGGCGTCCCGGAGTCGATCCGGGCCGACGGGACTTGTAAAAATTACGGTCCGAGTCGACCGAAAGGCGATGCGCGGCGTCCCGGAGTCGATCCGGGCCGACGGGACTTGTAAAAATTTCGGTCCGAGTCGACCGAAAGGCGATGCGCGACGTTCCGGAGTCGATCCGGGCCGACGGGACTTGTAAAAATTTCGGTCCGAGTCGACCGAAAGGCGATGCGCGGCGTCCCGGAGTCGATCCGGGCCGACGGGACTTGTAAAAATTACGGTCCGAGTCGACCGAAAGGCGATGCGCGGCGTCCCGGAGTCGATCCGGGCCGACGGGACTTGTAAAAATTTCGGTCCGAGTCGACCGAAAGGCGATGCGCGGCGTTCCGGAGTCGATCCGGGCCGACGGGACTTGTAAAAATTTCGGTCCGAGTCGACCGAAAGGCGATGCGCGGCGTCCCGGAGTCGATCCGGGCCGACGGGACTTGTAAAAATTTCGGTCCGAGTCGACCGAAAGGCGATGCGCGGCGTCCCGGAGTCGATCCGGGCCGACGGGACTTGTAAAAATTTCGGTCCGAGCCGACCGAAAGGCGATGCGCGGCGTCCCGGAGTCGATCCGGGCCGACGGGACTTGTAAAAATTTCGGTCCGAGTCGACCGAAAGGCGATGCGCGGCGTCCCGGAGTCGATCCGGGCCGACGGGACTTGTAAAAATTTCGGTCCGAGTCGACCGAAAGGCGATGCGCGGCGTTCCGGAGTCGATCCGGGCCGACGGGACTTGTAAAAATTACGGTCCGAGTCGACCGAAAGGCGATGCGCGGCGTCCCGGAGTCGATCCGGGCCGACGGGACTTGTAAAAATTTCGGTCCGAGTCGACCGAAAGGCGATGCGCGGCGTTCCGGAGTCGATCCGGGCGGACGGGACTTGTAAAAATTTCGGTCCGAGTCGACCGAAAGGCGATGCGCGGCGTTCCGGAGTCGATCCGGGCGGACGGGACTTGTAAAAATTTCGGTCCGAGTCGACCGAAAGGCGATGCGCGGCGTCCCGGAGTCGATCCGGGCCGACGGGACTTGTAAAAATTTCGGTCCGAGTCGACCGAAAGGCGATGCGCGGCGTCCCGGAGTCGATCCGGGCCGACGGGACTTGTAAAAATTTCGGTCCGAGTCGACCGAAAGGCGATGCGCGGCGTTCCGGAGTCGATCCGGGCCGACGGGACTTGTAAAAATTTCGGTCCGAGTCGACCGAAAGGCGATGCGCGGCGTCCCGGAGTCGATCCGGGCCGACGGGACTTGTAAAAATTTCGGTCCGAGTCGACCGAAAGGCGATGCGCGGCGTCTTGGAGACTATACGGGCCGACGGGACTCGATGAAGTTTCGTTCCGAGTCGACCGAAAGGCGATGCGCGGCGTCCCGGAGTCGATCCGGGCCGACGGGACTTGTAAAAATTACGGTCCGAGTCGACCGAAAGGCGATGCGCGGCGTCCCGGAGTCGATCCGGGCCGACGGGACTTGTAAAAATTTCGGTCCGAGTCGACCGAAAGGCGATGCGCGACGTTCCGGAGTCGATCCGGGCCGACGGGACTTGTAAAAATTTCGGTCCGAGTCGACCGAAAGGCGATGCGCGGCGTCCCGGAGTCGATCCGGGCCGACGGGACTTGTAAAAATTACGGTCCGAGTCGACCGAAAGGCGATGCGCGGCGTCCCGGAGTCGATCCGGGCCGACGGGACTTGTAAAAATTTCGGTCCGAGTCGACCGAAAGGCGATGCGCGGCGTTCCGGAGTCGATCCGGGCCGACGGGACTTGTAAAAATTTCGGTCCGAGTCGACCGAAAGGCGATGCGCGGCGTCCCGGAGTCGATCCGGGCCGACGGGACTTGTAAAAATTTCGGTCCGAGTCGACCGAAAGGCGATGCGCGGCGTCCCGGAGTCGATCCGGGCCGACGGGACTTGTAAAAATTTCGGTCCGAGCCGACCGAAAGGCGATGCGCGGCGTCCCGGAGTCGATCCGGGCCGACGGGACTTGTAAAAATTTCGGTCCGAGTCGACCGAAAGGCGATGCGCGGCGTCCCGGAGTCGATCCGGGCCGACGGGACTTGTAAAAATTACGGTCCGAGTCGACCGAAAGGCGATGCGCGGCGTCCCGGAGTCGATCCGGGCCGACGGGACTTGTAAAAATTTCGGTCCGAGTCGACCGAAAGGCGATGCGCGGCGTTCCGGAGTCGATCCGGGCCGACGGGACTTGTAAAAATTTCGGTCCGAGTCGACCGAAAGGCGATGCGCGGCGTCCCGGAGTCGATCCGGGCCGACGGGACTTGTAAAAATTTCGGTCCGAGTCGACCGAAAGGCGATGCGCGGCGTCCCGGAGTCGATCCGGGCCGACGGAACTTGTAAAAATTTCGGTCCGAGTCGACCGAAAGGCGATGCGCGGCGTCCCGGAGTCGATCCGGGCCGACGGGACTTGTAAAAATTTCGGTCCGAGTCGACCGAAAGGCGATGCGCGGCGTCCCGGAGTCGATCCGGGCCGACGGGACTTGTAAAAATTACGGTCCGAGTCGACCGAAAGGCGATGCGCGGCGTCCCGGAGTCGATCCGGGCCGACGGGACTTGTAAAAATTTCGGTCCGAGTCGACCGAAAGGCGATGCGCGGCGTTCCGGAGTCGATCCGGGCCGACGGGACTTGTAAAAATTTCGGTCCGAGTCGACCGAAAGGCGATGCGCGGCGTTCCGGAGTCGATCCGGGCCGACGGGACTTGTAAAAATTACGGTCCGAGTCGACCGAAAGGCGATGCGCGGCGTCCCGGAGTCGATCCGGGCCGACGGGACTTGTAAAAATTTCGGTCCGAGTCGACCGAAAGGCGATGCGCGGCGTTCCGGAGTCGATCCGGGCGGACGGGACTTGTAAAAATTTCGGTCCGAGTCGACCGAAAGGCGATGCGCGGCGTCCCGGAGTCGATCCGGGCCGACGGGACTTGTAAAAATTTCGGTCCGAGTCGACCGAAAGGCGATGCGCGGCGTCCCGGAGTCGATCCGGGCCGACGGGACTTGTAAAAATTTCGGTCCGAGTCGACCGAAAGGCGATGCGCGGCGTTCCGGAGTCGATCCGGGCCGACGGGACTTGTAAAAATTTCGGTCCGAGTCGACCGAAAGGCGATGCGCGGCGTCCCGGAGTCGATCCGGGCCGACGGGACTTGTAAAAATTACGGTCCGAGTCGACCGAAAGGCGATGCGCGGCGTCCCGGAGTCGATCCGGGCCGACGGGACTTGTAAAAATTTCGGTCCGAGTCGACCGAAAGGCGATGCGCGGCGTTCCGGAGTCGATCCGGGCCGACGGGACTTGTAAAAATTTCGGTCCGAGTCGACCGAAAGGCGATGCGCGGCGTCCCGGAGTCGATCCGGGCCGACGGGACTTGTAAAAATTTCGGTCCGAGTCGACCGAAAGGCGATGCGCGGCGTCCCGGAGTCGATCCGGGCCGACGGGACTTGTAAAAATTTCGGTCCGAGTCGACCGAAAGGCGATGCGCGGCGTCCCGGAGTCGATCCGGGCCGACGGGACTTGTAAAAATTTCGGTCCGAGTCGACCGAAAGGCGATGCGCGGCGTTCCGGAGTCGATCCGGGCCGACGGGACTTGTAAAAATTTCGGTCCGAGTCGACCGAAAGGCGATGCGCGGCGTCCCGGAGTCGATCCGGGCCGACGGGACTTGTAAAAATTTCGGTCCGAGTCGACCGAAAGGCGATGCGCGGCGTCCCGGAGTCGATCCGGGCCGACGGGACTTGTAAAAATTTCGGTCCGAGCCGACCGAAAGGCGATGCGCGGCGTCCCGGAGTCGATCCGGGCCGACGGGACTTGTAAAAATTTCGGTCCGAGTCGACCGAAAGGCGATGCGCGGCGTCCCGGAGTCGATCCGGGCCGACGGGACTTGTAAAAATTACGGTCCGAGTCGACCGAAAGGCGATGCGCGGCGTCCCGGAGTCGATCCGGGCCGACGGGACTTGTAAAAATTTCGGTCCGAGTCGACCGAAAGGCGATGCGCGGCGTCCCGGAGTCGATCCGGGCCGACGGGACTTGTAAAAATTACGGTCCGAGTCGACCGAAAGGCGATGCGCGGCGTCCCGGAGTCGATCCGGGCCGACGGGACTTGTAAAAATTTCGGTCCGAGTCGACCGAAAGGCGATGCGCGGCGTTCCGGAGTCGATCCGGGCGGACGGGACTTGTAAAAATTTCGGTCCGAGTCGACCGAAAGGCGATGCGCGGCGTCCCGGAGTCGATCCGGGCCGACGGGACTTGTAAAAATTTCGGTCCGAGTCGACCGAAAGGCGATGCGCGGCGTCCCGGAGTCGATCCGGGCCGACGGGACTTGTAAAAATTTCGGTCCGAGTCGACCGAAAGGCGATGCGCGGCGTTCCGGAGTCGATCCGGGCCGACGGGACTTGTAAAAATTTCGGTCCGAGTCGACCGAAAGGCGATGCGCGGCGTCCCGGAGTCGATCCGGGCCGACGGGACTTGTAAAAATTTCGGTCCGAGTCGACCGAAAGGCGATGCGCGGCGTCTTGGAGACTATACGGGCCGACGGGACTCGATGAAGTTTCGTTCCGAGTCGACCGAAAGGCGATGCGCGGCGTCCCGGAGTCGATCCGGGCCGACGGGACTTGTAAAAATTACGGTCCGAGTCGACCGAAAGGCGATGCGCGGCGTCCCGGAGTCGATCCGGGCCGACGGGACTTGTAAAAATTTCGGTCCGAGTCGACCGAAAGGCGATGCGCGGCGTTCCGGAGTCGATCCGGGCCGACGGGACTTGTAAAAATTACGGTCCGAGTCGACCGAAAGGCGATGCGCGGCGTCCCGGAGTCGATCCGGGCCGACGGGACTTGTAAAAATTTCGGTCCGAGTCGACCGAAAGGCGATGCGCGGCGTTCCGGAGTCGATCCGGGCGGACGGGACTTGTAAAAATTTCGGTCCGAGTCGACCGAAAGGCGATGCGCGGCGTCCCGGAGTCGATCCGGGCCGACGGGACTTGTAAAAATTTCGGTCCGAGTCGACCGAAAGGCGATGCGCGGCGTCCCGGAGTCGATCCGGGCCGACGGGACTTGTAAAAATTTCGGTCCGAGTCGACCGAAAGGCGATGCGCGGCGTTCCGGAGTCGATCCGGGCCGACGGGACTTGTAAAAATTTCGGTCCGAGTCGACCGAAAGGCGATGCGCGGCGTCCCGGAGTCGATCCGGGCCGACGGGACTTGTAAAAATTTCGGTCCGAGTCGACCGAAAGGCGATGCGCGGCGTCCCGGAGTCGATCCGGGCCGACGGGACTTGTAAAAATTTCGGTCCGAGCCGACCGAAAGGCGATGCGCGGCGTCCCGGAGTCGATCCGGGCCGACGGGACTTGTAAAAATTTCGGTCCGAGTCGACCGAAAGGCGATGCGCGGCGTCCCGGAGTCGATCCGGGCCGACGGGACTTGTAAAAATTACGGTCCGAGTCGACCGAAAGGCGATGCGCGGCGTCCCGGAGTCGATCCGGGCCGACGGGACTTGTAAAAATTACGGTCCGAGTCGACCGAAAGGCGATGCGCGGCGTCCCGGAGTCGATCCGGGCCGACGGGACTTGTAAAAATTTCGGTCCGAGTCGACCGAAAGGCGATGCGCGGCGTTCCGGAGTCGATCCGGGCGGACGGGACTTGTAAAAATTTCGGTCCGAGTCGACCGAAAGGCGATGCGCGGCGTCCCGGAGTCGATCCGGGCCGACGGGACTTGTAAAAATTTCGGTCCGAGTCGACCGAAAGGCGATGCGCGGCGTCCCGGAGTCGATCCGGGCCGACGGGACTTGTAAAAATTTCGGTCCGAGTCGACCGAAAGGCGATGCGCGGCGTTCCGGAGTCGATCCGGGCCGACGGGACTTGTAAAAATTTCGGTCCGAGTCGACCGAAAGGCGATGCGCGGCGTCCCGGAGTCGATCCGGGCCGACGGGACTTGTAAAAATTTCGGTCCGAGTCGACCGAAAGGCGATGCGCGGCGTCCCGGAGTCGATCCGGGCCGACGGGACTTGTAAAAATTACGGTCCGAGTCGACCGAAAGGCGATGCGCGGCGTCCCGGAGTCGATCCGGGCCGACGGGACTTGTAAAAATTTCGGTCCGAGTCGACCGAAAGGCGATGCGCGGCGTTCCGGAGTCGATCCGGGCCGACGGGACTTGTAAAAATTTCGGTCCGAGTCGACCGAAAGGCGATGCGCGGCGTCCCGGAGTCGATCCGGGCCGACGGGACTTGTAAAAATTTCGGTCCGAGTCGACCGAAAGGCGATGCGCGGCGTCCCGGAGTCGATCCGGGCCGACGGAACTTGTAAAAATTTCGGTCCGAGTCGACCGAAAGGCGATGCGCGGCGTCCCGGAGTCGATCCGGGCCGACGGGACTTGTAAAAATTTCGGTCCGAGTCGACCGAAAGGCGATGCGCGGCGTCCCGGAGTCGATCCGGGCCGACGGGACTTGTAAAAATTACGGTCCGAGTCGACCGAAAGGCGATGCGCGGCGTCCCGGAGTCGATCCGGGCCGACGGGACTTGTAAAAATTTCGGTCCGAGTCGACCGAAAGGCGATGCGCGGCGTTCCGGAGTCGATCCGGGCCGACGGGACTTGTAAAAATTTCGGTCCGAGTCGACCGAAAGGCGATGCGCGGCGTCCCGGAGTCGATCCGGGCCGACGGGACTTGTAAAAATTTCGGTCCGAGTCGACCGAAAGGCGATGCGCGGCGTCCCGGAGTCGATCCGGGCCGACGGGACTTGTAAAAATTTCGGTCCGAGTCGACCGAAAGGCGATGCGCGGCGTCCCGGAGTCGATCCGGGCCGACGGGACTTGTAAAAATTTCGGTCCGAGTCGACCGAAAGGCGATGCGCGGCGTTCCGGAGTCGATCCGGGCCGACGGGACTTGTAAAAATTTCGGTCCGAGTCGACCGAAAGGCGATGCGCGGCGTCCCGGAGTCGATCCGGGCCGACGGGACTTGTAAAAATTTCGGTCCGAGTCGACCGAAAGGCGATGCGCGGCGTCCCGGAGTCGATCCGGGCCGACGGGACTTGTAAAAATTTCGGTCCGAGCCGACCGAAAGGCGATGCGCGGCGTCCCGGAGTCGATCCGGGCCGACGGGACTTGTAAAAATTTCGGTCCGAGTCGACCGAAAGGCGATGCGCGGCGTCCCGGAGTCGATCCGGGCCGACGGGACTTGTAAAAATTACGGTCCGAGTCGACCGAAAGGCGATGCGCGGCGTCCCGGAGTCGATCCGGGCCGACGGGACTTGTAAAAATTTCGGTCCGAGTCGACCGAAAGGCGATGCGCGGCGTCCCGGAGTCGATCCGGGCCGACGGGACTTGTAAAAATTACGGTCCGAGTCGACCGAAAGGCGATGCGCGGCGTCCCGGAGTCGATCCGGGCCGACGGGACTTGTAAAAATTTCGGTCCGAGTCGACCGAAAGGCGATGCGCGGCGTTCCGGAGTCGATCCGGGCGGACGGGACTTGTAAAAATTTCGGTCCGAGTCGACCGAAAGGCGATGCGCGGCGTCCCGGAGTCGATCCGGGCCGACGGGACTTGTAAAAATTTCGGTCCGAGTCGACCGAAAGGCGATGCGCGGCGTCCCGGAGTCGATCCGGGCCGACGGGACTTGTAAAAATTTCGGTCCGAGTCGACCGAAAGGCGATGCGCGGCGTTCCGGAGTCGATCCGGGCCGACGGGACTTGTAAAAATTTCGGTCCGAGTCGACCGAAAGGCGATGCGCGGCGTCCCGGAGTCGATCCGGGCCGACGGGACTTGTAAAAATTTCGGTCCGAGTCGACCGAAAGGCGATGCGCGGCGTCTTGGAGACTATACGGGCCGACGGGACTCGATGAAGTTTCGTTCCGAGTCGACCGAAAGGCGATGCGCGGCGTCCCGGAGTCGATCCGGGCCGACGGGACTTGTAAAAATTACGGTCCGAGTCGACCGAAAGGCGATGCGCGGCGTCCCGGAGTCGATCCGGGCCGACGGGACTTGTAAAAATTTCGGTCCGAGTCGACCGAAAGGCGATGCGCGACGTTCCGGAGTCGATCCGGGCCGACGGGACTTGTAAAAATTTCGGTCCGAGTCGACCGAAAGGCGATGCGCGGCGTCCCGGAGTCGATCCGGGCCGACGGGACTTGTAAAAATTACGGTCCGAGTCGACCGAAAGGCGATGCGCGGCGTCCCGGAGTCGATCCGGGCCGACGGGACTTGTAAAAATTTCGGTCCGAGTCGACCGAAAGGCGATGCGCGGCGTTCCGGAGTCGATCCGGGCCGACGGGACTTGTAAAAATTTCGGTCCGAGTCGACCGAAAGGCGATGCGCGGCGTCCCGGAGTCGATCCGGGCCGACGGGACTTGTAAAAATTTCGGTCCGAGTCGACCGAAAGGCGATGCGCGGCGTCCCGGAGTCGATCCGGGCCGACGGGACTTGTAAAAATTTCGGTCCGAGCCGACCGAAAGGCGATGCGCGGCGTCCCGGAGTCGATCCGGGCCGACGGAACTTGTAAAAATTTCGGTCCGAGTCGACCGAAAGGCGATGCGCGGCGTCCCGGAGTCGATCCGGGCCGACGGGACTTGTAAAAATTTCGGTCCGAGTCGACCGAAAGGCGATGCGCGACGTTCCGGAGTCGATCCGGGCCGACGGGACTTGTAAAAATTTCGGTCCGAGTCGACCGAAAGGCGATGCGCGGCGTCCCGGAGTCGATCCGGGCCGACGGGACTTGTAAAAATTACGGTCCGAGTCGACCGAAAGGCGATGCGCGGCGTCCCGGAGTCGATCCGGGCCGACGGGACTTGTAAAAATTTCGGTCCGAGTCGACCGAAAGGCGATGCGCGGCGTCCCGGAGTCGATCCGGGCCGACGGAACTTGTAAAAATTTCGGTCCGAGTCGACCGAAAGGCGATGCGCGGCGTCCCGGAGTCGATCCGGGCCGACGGGACTTGTAAAAATTTCGGTCCGAGTCGACCGAAAGGCGATGCGCGGCGTCCCGGAGTCGATCCGGGCCGACGGGACTTGTAAAAATTACGGTCCGAGTCGACCGAAAGGCGATGCGCGGCGTCCCGGAGTCGATCCGGGCCGACGGGACTTGTAAAAATTTCGGTCCGAGTCGACCGAAAGGCGATGCGCGGCGTTCCGGAGTCGATCCGGGCCGACGGGACTTGTAAAAATTTCGGTCCGAGTCGACCGAAAGGCGATGCGCGGCGTCCCGGAGTCGATCCGGGCCGACGGGACTTGTAAAAATTTCGGTCCGAGTCGACCGAAAGGCGATGCGCGGCGTCCCGGAGTCGATCCGGGCCGACGGGACTTGTAAAAATTTCGGTCCGAGCCGACCGAAAGGCGATGCGCGGCGTCCCGGAGTCGATCCGGGCCGACGGGACTTGTAAAAATTTCGGTCCGAGTCGACCGAAAGGCGATGCGCGGCGTCCCGGAGTCGATCCGGGCCGACGGGACTTGTAAAAATTACGGTCCGAGTCGACCGAAAGGCGATGCGCGGCGTCCCGGAGTCGATCCGGGCCGACGGGACTTGTAAAAATTTCGGTCCGAGTCGACCGAAAGGCGATGCGCGGCGTCCCGGAGTCGATCCGGGCCGACGGGACTTGTAAAAATTACGGTCCGAGTCGACCGAAAGGCGATGCGCGGCGTCCCGGAGTCGATCCGGGCCGACGGGACTTGTAAAAATTTCGGTCCGAGTCGACCGAAAGGCGATGCGCGGCGTTCCGGAGTCGATCCGGGCGGACGGGACTTGTAAAAATTTCGGTCCGAGTCGACCGAAAGGCGATGCGCGGCGTCCCGGAGTCGATCCGGGCCGACGGGACTTGTAAAAATTTCGGTCCGAGTCGACCGAAAGGCGATGCGCGGCGTCCCGGAGTCGATCCGGGCCGACGGGACTTGTAAAAATTTCGGTCCGAGTCGACCGAAAGGCGATGCGCGGCGTTCCGGAGTCGATCCGGGCCGACGGGACTTGTAAAAATTTCGGTCCGAGTCGACCGAAAGGCGATGCGCGGCGTCCCGGAGTCGATCCGGGCCGACGGGACTTGTAAAAATTTCGGTCCGAGTCGACCGAAAGGCGATGCGCGGCGTCTTGGAGACTATACGGGCCGACGGGACTCGATGAAGTTTCGTTCCGAGTCGACCGAAAGGCGATGCGCGGCGTCCCGGAGTCGATCCGGGCCGACGGGACTTGTAAAAATTACGGTCCGAGTCGACCGAAAGGCGATGCGCGGCGTCCCGGAGTCGATCCGGGCCGACGGGACTTGTAAAAATTTCGGTCCGAGTCGACCGAAAGGCGATGCGCGACGTTCCGGAGTCGATCCGGGCCGACGGGACTTGTAAAAATTTCGGTCCGAGTCGACCGAAAGGCGATGCGCGGCGTCCCGGAGTCGATCCGGGCCGACGGGACTTGTAAAAATTACGGTCCGAGTCGACCGAAAGGCGATGCGCGGCGTCCCGGAGTCGATCCGGGCCGACGGGACTTGTAAAAATTTCGGTCCGAGTCGACCGAAAGGCGATGCGCGGCGTTCCGGAGTCGATCCGGGCCGACGGGACTTGTAAAAATTTCGGTCCGAGTCGACCGAAAGGCGATGCGCGGCGTCCCGGAGTCGATCCGGGCCGACGGGACTTGTAAAAATTTCGGTCCGAGTCGACCGAAAGGCGATGCGCGGCGTCCCGGAGTCGATCCGGGCCGACGGGACTTGTAAAAATTTCGGTCCGAGCCGACCGAAAGGCGATGCGCGGCGTCCCGGAGTCGATCCGGGCCGACGGGACTTGTAAAAATTTCGGTCCGAGTCGACCGAAAGGCGATGCGCGGCGTCCCGGAGTCGATCCGGGCCGACGGGACTTGTAAAAATTACGGTCCGAGTCGACCGAAAGGCGATGCGCGGCGTCCCGGAGTCGATCCGGGCCGACGGGACTTGTAAAAATTTCGGTCCGAGTCGACCGAAAGGCGATGCGCGGCGTCCCGGAGTCGATCCGGGCCGACGGGACTTGTAAAAATTACGGTCCGAGTCGACCGAAAGGCGATGCGCGGCGTCCCGGAGTCGATCCGGGCCGACGGGACTTGTAAAAATTTCGGTCCGAGTCGACCGAAAGGCGATGCGCGGCGTTCCGGAGTCGATCCGGGCCGACGGGACTTGTAAAAATTTCGGTCCGAGTCGACCGAAAGGCGATGCGCGGCGTCCCGGAGTCGATCCGGGCCGACGGGACTTGTAAAAATTTCGGTCCGAGTCGACCGAAAGGCGATGCGCGGCGTCCCGGAGTCGATCCGGGCCGACGGAACTTGTAAAAATTTCGGTCCGAGTCGACCGAAAGGCGATGCGCGGCGTCCCGGAGTCGATCCGGGCCGACGGGACTTGTAAAAATTTCGGTCCGAGTCGACCGAAAGGCGATGCGCGGCGTCCCGGAGTCGATCCGGGCCGACGGGACTTGTAAAAATTACGGTCCGAGTCGACCGAAAGGCGATGCGCGGCGTCCCGGAGTCGATCCGGGCCGACGGGACTTGTAAAAATTTCGGTCCGAGTCGACCGAAAGGCGATGCGCGGCGTTCCGGAGTCGATCCGGGCCGACGGGACTTGTAAAAATTTCGGTCCGAGTCGACCGAAAGGCGATGCGCGGCGTCCCGGAGTCGATCCGGGCCGACGGGACTTGTAAAAATTTCGGTCCGAGTCGACCGAAAGGCGATGCGCGGCGTCCCGGAGTCGATCCGGGCCGACGGGACTTGTAAAAATTTCGGTCCGAGTCGACCGAAAGGCGATGCGCGGCGTCCCGGAGTCGATCCGGGCCGACGGGACTTGTAAAAATTTCGGTCCGAGTCGACCGAAAGGCGATGCGCGGCGTTCCGGAGTCGATCCGGGCCGACGGGACTTGTAAAAATTTCGGTCCGAGTCGACCGAAAGGCGATGCGCGGCGTCCCGGAGTCGATCCGGGCCGACGGGACTTGTAAAAATTTCGGTCCGAGTCGACCGAAAGGCGATGCGCGGCGTCCCGGAGTCGATCCGGGCCGACGGGACTTGTAAAAATTTCGGTCCGAGCCGACCGAAAGGCGATGCGCGGCGTCCCGGAGTCGATCCGGGCCGACGGGACTTGTAAAAATTTCGGTCCGAGTCGACCGAAAGGCGATGCGCGGCGTCCCGGAGTCGATCCGGGCCGACGGGACTTGTAAAAATTACGGTCCGAGTCGACCGAAAGGCGATGCGCGGCGTCCCGGAGTCGATCCGGGCCGACGGGACTTGTAAAAATTTCGGTCCGAGTCGACCGAAAGGCGATGCGCGGCGTCCCGGAGTCGATCCGCGCCGACGGGACTTGTAAAAATTACGGTCCGAGTCGACCGAAAGGCGATGCGCGGCGTCCCGGAGTCGATCCGGGCCGACGGGACTTGTAAAAATTTCGGTCCGAGTCGACCGAAAGGCGATGCGCGGCGTTCCGGAGTCGATCCGGGCCGACGGGACTTGTAAAAATTTCGGTCCGAGTCGACCGAAAGGCGATGCGCGGCGTCCCGGAGTCGATCCGGGCCGACGGGACTTGTAAAAATTTCGGTCCGAGTCGACCGAAAGGCGATGCGCGGCGTCCCGGAGTCGATCCGGGCCGACGGAACTTGTAAAAATTTCGGTCCGAGTCGACCGAAAGGCGATGCGCGGCGTCCCGGAGTCGATCCGGGCCGACGGGACTTGTAAAAATTTCGGTCCGAGTCGACCGAAAGGCGATGCGCGGCGTCCCGGAGTCGATCCGGGCCGACGGGACTTGTAAAAATTACGGTCCGAGTCGACCGAAAGGCGATGCGCGGCGTCCCGGAGTCGATCCGGGCCGACGGGACTTGTAAAAATTTCGGTCCGAGTCGACCGAAAGGCGATGCGCGGCGTTCCGGAGTCGATCCGGGCCGACGGGACTTGTAAAAATTTCGGTCCGAGTCGACCGAAAGGCGATGCGCGGCGTCCCGGAGTCGATCCGGGCCGACGGGACTTGTAAAAATTTCGGTCCGAGTCGACCGAAAGGCGATGCGCGGCGTCCCGGAGTCGATCCGGGCCGACGGGACTTGTAAAAATTTCGGTCCGAGTCGACCGAAAGGCGATGCGCGGCGTCCCGGAGTCGATCCGGGCCGACGGGACTTGTAAAAATTTCGGTCCGAGTCGACCGAAAGGCGATGCGCGGCGTTCCGGAGTCGATCCGGGCCGACGGGACTTGTAAAAATTTCGGTCCGAGTCGACCGAAAGGCGATGCGCGGCGTCCCGGAGTCGATCCGGGCCGACGGGACTTGTAAAAATTTCGGTCCGAGTCGACCGAAAGGCGATGCGCGGCGTCCCGGAGTCGATCCGGGCCGACGGGACTTGTAAAAATTTCGGTCCGAGCCGACCGAAAGGCGATGCGCGGCGTCCCGGAGTCGATCCGGGCCGACGGGACTTGTAAAAATTTCGGTCCGAGTCGACCGAAAGGCGATGCGCGGCGTCCCGGAGTCGATCCGGGCCGACGGGACTTGTAAAAATTACGGTCCGAGTCGACCGAAAGGCGATGCGCGGCGTCCCGGAGTCGATCCGGGCCGACGGGACTTGTAAAAATTTCGGTCCGAGTCGACCGAAAGGCGATGCGCGGCGTCCCGGAGTCGATCCGGGCCGACGGGACTTGTAAAAATTACGGTCCGAGTCGACCGAAAGGCGATGCGCGGCGTCCCGGAGTCGATCCGGGCCGACGGGACTTGTAAAAATTTCGGTCCGAGTCGACCGAAAGGCGATGCGCGGCGTTCCGGAGTCGATCCGGGCGGACGGGACTTGTAAAAATTTCGGTCCGAGTCGACCGAAAGGCGATGCGCGGCGTCCCGGAGTCGATCCGGGCCGACGGGACTTGTAAAAATTTCGGTCCGAGTCGACCGAAAGGCGATGCGCGGCGTCCCGGAGTCGATCCGGGCCGACGGGACTTGTAAAAATTTCGGTCCGAGTCGACCGAAAGGCGATGCGCGGCGTTCCGGAGTCGATCCGGGCCGACGGGACTTGTAAAAATTTCGGTCCGAGTCGACCGAAAGGCGATGCGCGGCGTCCCGGAGTCGATCCGGGCCGACGGGACTTGTAAAAATTTCGGTCCGAGTCGACCGAAAGGCGATGCGCGGCGTCTTGGAGACTATACGGGCCGACGGGACTCGATGAAGTTTCGTTCCGAGTCGACCGAAAGGCGATGCGCGGCGTCCCGGAGTCGATCCGGGCCGACGGGACTTGTAAAAATTACGGTCCGAGTCGACCGAAAGGCGATGCGCGGCGTCCCGGAGTCGATCCGGGCCGACGGGACTTGTAAAAATTTCGGTCCGAGTCGACCGAAAGGCGATGCGCGACGTTCCGGAGTCGATCCGGGCCGACGGGACTTGTAAAAATTTCGGTCCGAGTCGACCGAAAGGCGATGCGCGGCGTCCCGGAGTCGATCCGGGCCGACGGGACTTGTAAAAATTACGGTCCGAGTCGACCGAAAGGCGATGCGCGGCGTCCCGGAGTCGATCCGGGCCGACGGGACTTGTAAAAATTTCGGTCCGAGTCGACCGAAAGGCGATGCGCGGCGTTCCGGAGTCGATCCGGGCCGACGGGACTTGTAAAAATTTCGGTCCGAGTCGACCGAAAGGCGATGCGCGGCGTCCCGGAGTCGATCCGGGCCGACGGGACTTGTAAAAATTTCGGTCCGAGTCGACCGAAAGGCGATGCGCGGCGTCCCGGAGTCGATCCGGGCCGACGGGACTTGTAAAAATTTCGGTCCGAGCCGACCGAAAGGCGATGCGCGGCGTCCCGGAGTCGATCCGGGCCGACGGGACTTGTAAAAATTTCGGTCCGAGTCGACCGAAAGGCGATGCGCGGCGTCCCGGAGTCGATCCGGGCCGACGGGACTTGTAAAAATTACGGTCCGAGTCGACCGAAAGGCGATGCGCGGCGTCCCGGAGTCGATCCGGGCCGACGGGACTTGTAAAAATTTCGGTCCGAGTCGACCGAAAGGCGATGCGCGGCGTCCCGGAGTCGATCCGGGCCGACGGGACTTGTAAAAATTACGGTCCGAGTCGACCGAAAGGCGATGCGCGGCGTCCCGGAGTCGATCCGGGCCGACGGGACTTGTAAGAATTTCGGTCCGAGTCGACCGAAAGGCGATGCGCGGCGTTCCGGAGTCGATCCGGGCCGACGGGACTTGTAAAAATTTCGGTCCGAGTCGACCGAAAGGCGATGCGCGGCGTCCCGGAGTCGATCCGGGCCGACGGGACTTGTAAAAATTTCGGTCCGAGTCGACCGAAAGGCGATGCGCGGCGTCCCGGAGTCGATCCGGGCCGACGGAACTTGTAAAAATTTCGGTCCGAGTCGACCGAAAGGCGATGCGCGGCGTCCCGGAGTCGATCCGGGCCGACGGGACTTGTAAAAATTTCGGTCCGAGTCGACCGAAAGGCGATGCGCGGCGTCCCGGAGTCGATCCGGGCCGACGGGACTTGTAAAAATTACGGTCCGAGTCGACCGAAAGGCGATGCGCGGCGTCCCGGAGTCGATCCGGGCCGACGGGACTTGTAAAAATTTCGGTCCGAGTCGACCGAAAGGCGATGCGCGGCGTTCCGGAGTCGATCCGGGCCGACGGGACTTGTAAAAATTTCGGTCCGAGTCGACCGAAAGGCGATGCGCGGCGTCCCGGAGTCGATCCGGGCCGACGGGACTTGTAAAAATTTCGGTCCGAGTCGACCGAAAGGCGATGCGCGGCGTCCCGGAGTCGATCCGGGCCGACGGGACTTGTGAAAATTTCGGTCCGAGTCGACCGAAAGGCGATGCGCGGCGTCCCGGAGTCGATCCGGGCCGACGGGACTTGTAAAAATTTCGGTCCGAGTCGACCGAAAGGCGATGCGCGGCGTTCCGGAGTCGATCCGGGCCGACGGGACTTGTAAAAATTTCGGTCCGAGTCGACCGAAAGGCGATGCGCGGCGTCCCGGAGTCGATCCGGGCCGACGGGACTTGTAAAAATTTCGGTCCGAGTCGACCGAAAGGCGATGCGCGGCGTCTTGGAGACTATACGGGCCGACGGGACTCGATGAAGTTTCGTTCCGAGTCGACCGAAAGGCGATGCGCGGCGTCCCGGAGTCGATCCGGGCCGACGGGACTTGTAAAAATTTCGGTCCGAGTCGACCGAAAGGCGATGCGCGGCGTCTTGGAGACTATACGGGCCGACGGGACTCGATGAAGTTTCGTTCCGAGTCGACCGAAAGGCAATGCGCCGCGTCCCGGGGCCGATGGGTCGACGGCGGACGGACCGACCCCCGGTGCGGCGCGACGGGACACTTGTGAAAATTTCGGTCCGAGTCGACCGAGAGGCGACGCGCGGCGACGCGCGGCCTCCCCGAGTCGATCCGGGCCGACGGAACTTGTAAAAATTTCGGTCCGAGTCGACCGAAAGGCGATGCGCGGCGTCCCGGAGTCGATCCGGGCCGACGGGACTTGTAAAAAGTACGGTCCGAGTCGACCGAAAGGCGATGCGCGGCGTCCCGGAGTCGATCCGGGCCGACGGGACTTGTAAAAATTTCGGTCCGAGTCGACCGAAAGGCGATGCGCGGCGTTCCGGAGTCGATCCGGGCCGACGGGACTTGTAAAAATTTCGGTCCGAGTCGACCGAAAGGCGATGCGCGGCGTCCCGGAGTCGATCCGGGCCGACGGGACTTGTAAAAATTTCGGTCCGAGTCGACCGAAAGGCGATGCGCGGCGTCCCGGAGTCGATCCGGGCCGACGGGACTTGTAAAAATTTCGGTCCGAGCCGACCGAAAGGCGATGCGCGGCGTCCCGGAGTCGATCCGGGCCGACGGGACTTGTAAAAATTTCGGTCCGAGTCGACCGAAAGGCGATGCGCGGCGTCCCGGAGTCGATCCGGGCCGACGGGACTTGTAAAAATTTCGGTCCGAGTCGACCGAAAGGCGATGCGCGGCGTCCCGGAGTCGATCCGGGCCGACGGGACTTGTAAAAATTTCGGTCCGAGTCGACCGAAAGGCGATGCGCGGCGTTCCGGAGTCGATCCGGGCCGACGGGACTTGTAAAAATTTCGGTCCGAGTCGACCGAAAGGCGATGCGCGGCGTCCCGGAGTCGATCCGGGCCGACGGGACTTGTAAAAATTTCGGTCCGAGTCGACCGAAAGGCGATGCGCGGCGTCTTGGAGACTATACGGGCCGACGGGACTCGATGAAGTTTCGTTCCGAGTCGACCGAAAGGCGATGCGCGGCGTCCCGGAGTCGATCCGGGCCGACGGGACTTGTAAAAATTTCGGTCCGAGTCGACCGAAAGGCGATGCGCGGCGTCTTGGAGACTATACGGGCCGACGGGACTCGATGAAGTTTCGTTCCGAGTCGACCGAAAGGCAATGCGCCGCGTCCCGGGGCCGATGGGTCGACGGCGGACGGACCGACCCCCGGTGCGGCGCGACGGGACACTTGTGAAAATTTCGGTCCGAGTCGACCGAGAGGCGACGCGCGGCGACGCGCGGCCTCCCCGAGTCGATCCGGGCCGACGGAACTTGTAAAAATTTCGGTCCGAGTCGACCGAAAGGCGATGCGCGGCGTCCCGGAGTCGATCCGGGCCGACGGGACTTGTAAAAATTACGGTCCGAGTCGACCGAAAGGCGATGCGCGGCGTCCCGGAGTCGATCCGGGCCGACGGGACTTGTAAAAATTTCGGTCCGAGTCGACCGAAAGGCGATGCGCGGCGTTCCGGAGTCGATCCGGGCCGACGGGACTTGTAAAAATTTCGGTCCGAGTCGACCGAAAGGCGATGCGCGGCGTCCCGGAGTCGATCCGGGCCGACGGGACTTGTAAAAATTTCGGTCCGAGTCGACCGAAAGGCGATGCGCGGCGTCCCGGAGTCGATCCGGGCCGACGGGACTTGTAAAAATTTCGGTCCGAGCCGACCGAAAGGCGATGCGCGGCGTCCCGGAGTCGATCCGGGCCGACGGGACTTGTAAAAATTTCGGTCCGAGTCGACCGAAAGGCGATGCGCGGCGTCTTGGAGACTATACGGGCCGACGGGACTCGATGAAGTTTCGTTCCGAGTCGACCGAAAGGCGATGCGCGGCGTCCCGGAGTCGATCCGGGCCGACGGAACTTGTAAAAATTTCGGTCCGAGTCGACCGAAAGGCGATGCGCGGCGTCCCGGAGTCGATCCGGGCCGACGGGACTTGTAAAAATTTCGGTCCGAGTCGACCGAAAGGCGATGCGCGGCGTCCCGGAGTCGATCCGGGCCGACGGGACTTGTAAAAATTACGGTCCGAGTCGACCGAAAGGCGATGCGCGGCGTCCCGGAGTCGATCCGGGCCGACGGGACTTGTAAAAATTTCGGTCCGAGTCGACCGAAAGGCGATGCGCGGCGTTCCGGAGTCGATCCGGGCCGACGGGACTTGTAAAAATTTCGGTCCGAGTCGACCGAAAGGCGATGCGCGGCGTCCCGGAGTCGATCCGGGCCGACGGGACTTGTAAAAATTTCGGTCCGAGTCGACCGAAAGGCGATGCGCGGCGTCCCGGAGTCGATCCGGGCCGACGGGACTTGTAAAAATTTCGGTCCGAGTCGACCGAAAGGCGATGCGCGGCGTCCCGGAGTCGATCCGGGCCGACGGGACTTGTAAAAATTTCGGTCCGAGTCGACCGAAAGGCGATGCGCGGCGTTCCGGAGTCGATCCGGGCCGACGGGACTTGTAAAAATTTCGGTCCGAGTCGACCGAAAGGCGATGCGCGGCGTCCCGGAGTCGATCCGGGCCGACGGGACTTGTAAAAATTTCGGTCCGAGTCGACCGAAAGGCGATGCGCGGCGTCCCGGAGTCGATCCGGGCCGACGGGACTTGTAAAAATTTCGGTCCGAGCCGACCGAAAGGCGATGCGCGGCGTCCCGGAGTCGATCCGGGCCGACGGGACTTGTAAAAATTTCGGTCCGAGTCGACCGAAAGGCGATGCGCGGCGTCCCGGAGTCGATCCGGGCCGACGGGACTTGTAAAAATTACGGTCCGAGTCGACCGAAAGGCGATGCGCGGCGTCCCGGAGTCGATCCGGGCCGACGGGACTTGTAAAAATTTCGGTCCGAGTCGACCGAAAGGCGATGCGCGGCGTCCCGGAGTCGATCCGCGCCGACGGGACTTGTAAAAATTACGGTCCGAGTCGACCGAAAGGCGATGCGCGGCGTCCCGGAGTCGATCCGGGCCGACGGGACTTGTAAAAATTTCGGTCCGAGTCGACCGAAAGGCGATGCGCGGCGTTCCGGAGTCGATCCGGGCCGACGGGACTTGTAAAAATTTCGGTCCGAGTCGACCGAAAGGCGATGCGCGGCGTCCCGGAGTCGATCCGGGCCGACGGGACTTGTAAAAATTTCGGTCCGAGTCGACCGAAAGGCGATGCGCGGCGTCCCGGAGTCGATCCGGGCCGACGGAACTTGTAAAAATTTCGGTCCGAGTCGACCGAAAGGCGATGCGCGGCGTCCCGGAGTCGATCCGGGCCGACGGGACTTGTAAAAATTTCGGTCCGAGTCGACCGAAAGGCGATGCGCGGCGTCCCGGAGTCGATCCGGGCCGACGGGACTTGTAAAAATTACGGTCCGAGTCGACCGAAAGGCGATGCGCGGCGTCCCGGAGTCGATCCGGGCCGACGGGACTTGTAAAAATTTCGGTCCGAGTCGACCGAAAGGCGATGCGCGGCGTTCCGGAGTCGATCCGGGCCGACGGGACTTGTAAAAATTTCGGTCCGAGTCGACCGAAAGGCGATGCGCGGCGTCCCGGAGTCGATCCGGGCCGACGGGACTTGTAAAAATTTCGGTCCGAGTCGACCGAAAGGCGATGCGCGGCGTCCCGGAGTCGATCCGGGCCGACGGGACTTGTAAAAATTTCGGTCCGAGTCGACCGAAAGGCGATGCGCGGCGTCCCGGAGTCGATCCGGGCCGACGGGACTTGTAAAAATTTCGGTCCGAGTCGACCGAAAGGCGATGCGCGGCGTTCCGGAGTCGATCCGGGCCGACGGGACTTGTAAAAATTTCGGTCCGAGTCGACCGAAAGGCGATGCGCGGCGTCCCGGAGTCGATCCGGGCCGACGGGACTTGTAAAAATTTCGGTCCGAGTCGACCGAAAGGCGATGCGCGGCGTCCCGGAGTCGATCCGGGCCGACGGGACTTGTAAAAATTTCGGTCCGAGCCGACCGAAAGGCGATGCGCGGCGTCCCGGAGTCGATCCGGGCCGACGGGACTTGTAAAAATTTCGGTCCGAGTCGACCGAAAGGCGATGCGCGGCGTCCCGGAGTCGATCCGGGCCGACGGGACTTGTAAAAATTACGGTCCGAGTCGACCGAAAGGCGATGCGCGGCGTCCCGGAGTCGATCCGGGCCGACGGGACTTGTAAAAATTTCGGTCCGAGTCGACCGAAAGGCGATGCGCGGCGTCCCGGAGTCGATCCGGGCCGACGGGACTTGTAAAAATTACGGTCCGAGTCGACCGAAAGGCGATGCGCGGCGTCCCGGAGTCGATCCGGGCCGACGGGACTTGTAAAAATTTCGGTCCGAGTCGACCGAAAGGCGATGCGCGGCGTTCCGGAGTCGATCCGGGCGGACGGGACTTGTAAAAATTTCGGTCCGAGTCGACCGAAAGGCGATGCGCGGCGTCCCGGAGTCGATCCGGGCCGACGGGACTTGTAAAAATTTCGGTCCGAGTCGACCGAAAGGCGATGCGCGGCGTCCCGGAGTCGATCCGGGCCGACGGGACTTGTAAAAATTTCGGTCCGAGTCGACCGAAAGGCGATGCGCGGCGTTCCGGAGTCGATCCGGGCCGACGGGACTTGTAAAAATTTCGGTCCGAGTCGACCGAAAGGCGATGCGCGGCGTCCCGGAGTCGATCCGGGCCGACGGGACTTGTAAAAATTTCGGTCCGAGTCGACCGAAAGGCGATGCGCGGCGTCTTGGAGACTATACGGGCCGACGGGACTCGATGAAGTTTCGTTCCGAGTCGACCGAAAGGCGATGCGCGGCGTCCCGGAGTCGATCCGGGCCGACGGGACTTGTAAAAATTACGGTCCGAGTCGACCGAAAGGCGATGCGCGGCGTCCCGGAGTCGATCCGGGCCGACGGGACTTGTAAAAATTTCGGTCCGAGTCGACCGAAAGGCGATGCGCGACGTTCCGGAGTCGATCCGGGCCGACGGGACTTGTAAAAATTTCGGTCCGAGTCGACCGAAAGGCGATGCGCGGCGTCCCGGAGTCGATCCGGGCCGACGGGACTTGTAAAAATTACGGTCCGAGTCGACCGAAAGGCGATGCGCGGCGTCCCGGAGTCGATCCGGGCCGACGGGACTTGTAAAAATTTCGGTCCGAGTCGACCGAAAGGCGATGCGCGGCGTTCCGGAGTCGATCCGGGCCGACGGGACTTGTAAAAATTTCGGTCCGAGTCGACCGAAAGGCGATGCGCGGCGTCCCGGAGTCGATCCGGGCCGACGGGACTTGTAAAAATTTCGGTCCGAGTCGACCGAAAGGCGATGCGCGGCGTCCCGGAGTCGATCCGGGCCGACGGGACTTGTAAAAATTTCGGTCCGAGCCGACCGAAAGGCGATGCGCGGCGTCCCGGAGTCGATCCGGGCCGACGGGACTTGTAAAAATTTCGGTCCGAGTCGACCGAAAGGCGATGCGCGGCGTCCCGGAGTCGATCCGGGCCGACGGGACTTGTAAAAATTACGGTCCGAGTCGACCGAAAGGCGATGCGCGGCGTCCCGGAGTCGATCCGGGCCGACGGGACTTGTAAAAATTTCGGTCCGAGTCGACCGAAAGGCGATGCGCGGCGTCCCGGAGTCGATCCGGGCCGACGGGACTTGTAAAAATTACGGTCCGAGTCGACCGAAAGGCGATGCGCGGCGTCCCGGAGTCGATCCGGGCCGACGGGACTTGTAAGAATTTCGGTCCGAGTCGACCGAAAGGCGATGCGCGGCGTTCCGGAGTCGATCCGGGCCGACGGGACTTGTAAAAATTTCGGTCCGAGTCGACCGAAAGGCGATGCGCGGCGTCCCGGAGTCGATCCGGGCCGACGGGACTTGTAAAAATTTCGGTCCGAGTCGACCGAAAGGCGATGCGCGGCGTCCCGGAGTCGATCCGGGCCGACGGAACTTGTAAAAATTTCGGTCCGAGTCGACCGAAAGGCGATGCGCGGCGTCCCGGAGTCGATCCGGGCCGACGGGACTTGTAAAAATTTCGGTCCGAGTCGACCGAAAGGCGATGCGCGGCGTCCCGGAGTCGATCCGGGCCGACGGGACTTGTAAAAATTACGGTCCGAGTCGACCGAAAGGCGATGCGCGGCGTCCCGGAGTCGATCCGGGCCGACGGGACTTGTAAAAATTTCGGTCCGAGTCGACCGAAAGGCGATGCGCGGCGTTCCGGAGTCGATCCGGGCCGACGGGACTTGTAAAAATTTCGGTCCGAGTCGACCGAAAGGCGATGCGCGGCGTCCCGGAGTCGATCCGGGCCGACGGGACTTGTAAAAATTTCGGTCCGAGTCGACCGAAAGGCGATGCGCGGCGTCCCGGAGTCGATCCGGGCCGACGGGACTTGTGAAAATTTCGGTCCGAGTCGACCGAAAGGCGATGCGCGGCGTCCCGGAGTCGATCCGGGCCGACGGGACTTGTAAAAATTTCGGTCCGAGTCGACCGAAAGGCGATGCGCGGCGTTCCGGAGTCGATCCGGGCCGACGGGACTTGTAAAAATTTCGGTCCGAGTCGACCGAAAGGCGATGCGCGGCGTCCCGGAGTCGATCCGGGCCGACGGGACTTGTAAAAATTTCGGTCCGAGTCGACCGAAAGGCGATGCGCGGCGTCTTGGAGACTATACGGGCCGACGGGACTCGATGAAGTTTCGTTCCGAGTCGACCGAAAGGCGATGCGCGGCGTCCCGGAGTCGATCCGGGCCGACGGGACTTGTAAAAATTTCGGTCCGAGTCGACCGAAAGGCGATGCGCGGCGTCTTGGAGACTATACGGGCCGACGGGACTCGATGAAGTTTCGTTCCGAGTCGACCGAAAGGCAATGCGCCGCGTCCCGGGGCCGATGGGTCGACGGCGGACGGACCGACCCCCGGTGCGGCGCGACGGGACACTTGTGAAAATTTCGGTCCGAGTCGACCGAGAGGCGACGCGCGGCGACGCGCGGCCTCCCCGAGTCGATCCGGGCCGACGGAACTTGTAAAAATTTCGGTCCGAGTCGACCGAAAGGCGATGCGCGGCGTCCCGGAGTCGATCCGGGCCGACGGGACTTGTAAAAAGTACGGTCCGAGTCGACCGAAAGGCGATGCGCGGCGTCCCGGAGTCGATCCGGGCCGACGGGACTTGTAAAAATTTCGGTCCGAGTCGACCGAAAGGCGATGCGCGGCGTTCCGGAGTCGATCCGGGCCGACGGGACTTGTAAAAATTTCGGTCCGAGTCGACCGAAAGGCGATGCGCGGCGTCCCGGAGTCGATCCGGGCCGACGGGACTTGTAAAAATTTCGGTCCGAGTCGACCGAAAGGCGATGCGCGGCGTCCCGGAGTCGATCCGGGCCGACGGGACTTGTAAAAATTTCGGTCCGAGCCGACCGAAAGGCGATGCGCGGCGTCCCGGAGTCGATCCGGGCCGACGGGACTTGTAAAAATTTCGGTCCGAGTCGACCGAAAGGCGATGCGCGGCGTCCCGGAGTCGATCCGGGCCGACGGGACTTGTAAAAATTTCGGTCCGAGTCGACCGAAAGGCGATGCGCGGCGTCCCGGAGTCGATCCGGGCCGACGGGACTTGTAAAAATTTCGGTCCGAGTCGACCGAAAGGCGATGCGCGGCGTTCCGGAGTCGATCCGGGCCGACGGGACTTGTAAAAATTTCGGTCCGAGTCGACCGAAAGGCGATGCGCGGCGTCCCGGAGTCGATCCGGGCCGACGGGACTTGTAAAAATTTCGGTCCGAGTCGACCGAAAGGCGATGCGCGGCGTCTTGGAGACTATACGGGCCGACGGGACTCGATGAAGTTTCGTTCCGAGTCGACCGAAAGGCGATGCGCGGCGTCCCGGAGTCGATCCGGGCCGACGGGACTTGTAAAAATTTCGGTCCGAGTCGACCGAAAGGCGATGCGCGGCGTCTTGGAGACTATACGGGCCGACGGGACTCGATGAAGTTTCGTTCCGAGTCGACCGAAAGGCAATGCGCCGCGTCCCGGGGCCGATGGGTCGACGGCGGACGGACCGACCCCCGGTGCGGCGCGACGGGACACTTGTGAAAATTTCGGTCCGAGTCGACCGAGAGGCGACGCGCGGCGACGCGCGGCCTCCCCGAGTCGATCCGGGCCGACGGAACTTGTAAAAATTTCGGTCCGAGTCGACCGAAAGGCGATGCGCGGCGTCCCGGAGTCGATCCGGGCCGACGGGACTTGTAAAAATTACGGTCCGAGTCGACCGAAAGGCGATGCGCGGCGTCCCGGAGTCGATCCGGGCCGACGGGACTTGTAAAAATTTCGGTCCGAGTCGACCGAAAGGCGATGCGCGGCGTTCCGGAGTCGATCCGGGCCGACGGGACTTGTAAAAATTTCGGTCCGAGTCGACCGAAAGGCGATGCGCGGCGTCCCGGAGTCGATCCGGGCCGACGGGACTTGTAAAAATTTCGGTCCGAGTCGACCGAAAGGCGATGCGCGGCGTCCCGGAGTCGATCCGGGCCGACGGGACTTGTAAAAATTTCGGTCCGAGCCGACCGAAAGGCGATGCGCGGCGTCCCGGAGTCGATCCGGGCCGACGGGACTTGTAAAAATTTCGGTCCGAGTCGACCGAAAGGCGATGCGCGGCGTCTTGGAGACTATACGGGCCGACGGGACTCGATGAAGTTTCGTTCCGAGTCGACCGAAAGGCGATGCGCGGCGTCCCGGAGTCGATCCGGGCCGACGGAACTTGTAAAAATTTCGGTCCGAGTCGACCGAAAGGCGATGCGCGGCGTCCCGGAGTCGATCCGGGCCGACGGGACTTGTAAAAATTTCGGTCCGAGTCGACCGAAAGGCGATGCGCGGCGTCCCGGAGTCGATCCGGGCCGACGGGACTTGTAAAAATTACGGTCCGAGTCGACCGAAAGGCGATGCGCGGCGTCCCGGAGTCGATCCGGGCCGACGGGACTTGTAAAAATTTCGGTCCGAGTCGACCGAAAGGCGATGCGCGGCGTTCCGGAGTCGATCCGGGCCGACGGGACTTGTAAAAATTTCGGTCCGAGTCGACCGAAAGGCGATGCGCGGCGTCTTGGAGACTATACGGGCCGACGGGACTCGATGAAGTTTCGTTCCGAGTCGACCGAAAGGCGATGCGCGGCGTCCCGGAGTCGATCCGGGCCGACGGAACTTGTAAAAATTTCGGTCCGAGTCGACCGAAAGGCGATGCGCGGCGTCCCGGAGTCGATCCGGGCCGACGGGACTTGTAAAAATTTCGGTCCGAGTCGACCGAAAGGCGATGCGCGGCGTCCCGGAGTCGATCCGGGCCGACGGGACTTGTAAAAATTACGGTCCGAGTCGACCGAAAGGCGATGCGCGGCGTCCCGGAGTCGATCCGGGCCGACGGGACTTGTAAAAATTTCGGTCCGAGTCGACCGAAAGGCGATGCGCGGCGTTCCGGAGTCGATCCGGGCCGACGGGACTTGTAAAAATTTCGGTCCGAGTCGACCGAAAGGCGATGCGCGGCGTCCCGGAGTCGATCCGGGCCGACGGGACTTGTAAAAATTTCGGTCCGAGTCGACCGAAAGGCGATGCGCGGCGTCCCGGAGTCGATCCGGGCCGACGGGACTTGTAAAAATTTCGGTCCGAGCCGACCGAAAGGCGATGCGCGGCGTCCCGGAGTCGATCCGGGCCGACGGGACTTGTAAAAATTTCGGTCCGAGTCGACCGAAAGGCGATGCGCGGCGTCCCGGAGTCGATCCGGGCCGACGGGACTTGTAAAAATTACGGTCCGAGTCGACCGAAAGGCGATGCGCGGCGTCCCGGAGTCGATCCGGGCCGACGGGACTTGTAAAAATTTCGGTCCGAGTCGACCGAAAGGCGATGCGCGGCGTCCCGGAGTCGATCCGGGCCGACGGGACTTGTAAAAATTACGGTCCGAGTCGACCGAAAGGCGATGCGCGGCGTCCCGGAGTCGATCCGGGCCGACGGGACTTGTAAAAATTTCGGTCCGAGTCGACCGAAAGGCGATGCGCGGCGTTCCGGAGTCGATCCGGGCCGACGGGACTTGTAAAAATTTCGGTCCGAGTCGACCGAAAGGCGATGCGCGGCGTCCCGGAGTCGATCCGGGCCGACGGGACTTGTAAAAATTTCGGTCCGAGCCGACCGAAAGGCGATGCGCGGCGTCCCGGAGTCGATCCGGGCCGACGGGACTTGTAAAAATTTCGGTCCGAGTCGACCGAAAGGCGATGCGCGGCGTCCCGGAGTCGATCCGGGCCGACGGGACTTGTAAAAATTTCGGTCCGAGTCGACCGAAAGGCGATGCGCGGCGTCCCGGAGTCGATCCGGGCCGACGGGACTTGTAAAAATTACGGTCCGAGTCGACCGAAAGGCGATGCGCGGCGTCCCGGAGTCGATCCGGGCCGACGGGACTTGTAAAAATTTCGGTCCGAGTCGACCGAAAGGCGATGCGCGGCGTTCCGGAGTCGATCCGGGCCGACGGGACTTGTAAAAATTACGGTCCGAGTCGACCGAAAGGCGATGCGCGGCGTCCCGGAGTCGATCCGGGCCGACGGGACTTGTAAAAATTTCGGTCCGAGTCGACCGAAAGGCGATGCGCGGCGTCCCGGAGTCGATCCGGGCCGACGGGACTTGTAAAAATTACGGTCCGAGTCGACCGAAAGGCGATGCGCGGCGTCCCGGAGTCGATCCGGGCCGACGGGACTTGTAAAAATTTCGGTCCGAGTCGACCGAAAGGCGATGCGCGGCGTTCCGGAGTCGATCCGGGCCGACGGGACTTGTAAAAATTTCGGTCCGAGTCGACCGAAAGGCGATGCGCGGCGTCCCGGAGTCGATCCGGGCCGACGGGACTTGTAAAAATTTCGGTCCGAGCCGACCGAAAGGCGATGCGCGGCGTCCCGGAGTCGATCCGGGCCGACGGGACTTGTAAAAATTTCGGTCCGAGTCGACCGAAAGGCGATGCGCGGCGTTCCGGAGTCGATCCGGGCCGACGGGACTTGTAAAAATTACGGTCCGAGTCGACCGAAAGGCGATGCGCGGCGTCCCGGAGTCGATCCGGGCCGACGGGACTTGTAAAAATTTCGGTCCGAGTCGACCGAAAGGCGATGCGCGGCGTCTTGGAGACTATACGGGCCGACGGGACTCGATGAAGTTTCGTTCCGAGTCGACCGAAAGGCGATGCGCGGCGTCCCGGAGTCGATCCGGGCCGACGGGACTTGTAAAAATTACGGTCCGAGTCGACCGAAAGGCGATGCGCGGCGTCCCGGAGTCGATCCGGGCCGACGGGACTTGTAAAAATTTCGGTCCGAGTCGACCGAAAGGCGATGCGCGGCGTCTTGGAGACTATACGGGCCGACGGGACTCGATGAAGTTTCGTTCCGAGTCGACCGAAAGGCGATGCGCGGCGTCCCGGAGTCGATCCGGGCCGACGGAACTTGTAAAAATTTCGGTCCGAGTCGACCGAAAGGCGATGCGCGGCGTCCCGGAGTCGATCCGGGCCGACGGGACTTGTAAAAATTTCGGTCCGAGTCGACCGAAAGGCGATGCGCGGCGTCCCGGAGTCGATCCGGGCCGACGGGACTTGTAAAAATTACGGTCCGAGTCGACCGAAAGGCGATGCGCGGCGTCCCGGAGTCGATCCGGGCCGACGGGACTTGTAAAAATTACGGTCCGAGTCGACCGAAAGGCGATGCGCGGCGTCCCGGAGTCGATCCGGGCCGACGGGACTTGTAAAAATTTCGGTCCGAGTCGACCGAAAGGCGATGCGCGGCGTTCCGGAGTCGATCCGGGCGGACGGGACTTGTAAAAATTTCGGTCCGAGTCGACCGAAAGGCGATGCGCGGCGTCCCGGAGTCGATCCGGGCCGACGGGACTTGTAAAAATTTCGGTCCGAGTCGACCGAAAGGCGATGCGCGGCGTCCCGGAGTCGATCCGGGCCGACGGGACTTGTAAAAATTTCGGTCCGAGTCGACCGAAAGGCGATGCGCGGCGTTCCGGAGTCGATCCGGGCCGACGGGACTTGTAAAAATTTCGGTCCGAGTCGACCGAAAGGCGATGCGCGGCGTCCCGGAGTCGATCCGGGCCGACGGGACTTGTAAAAATTTCGGTCCGAGTCGACCGAAAGGCGATGCGCGGCGTCTTGGAGACTATACGGGCCGACGGGACTCGATGAAGTTTCGTTCCGAGTCGACCGAAAGGCGATGCGCGGCGTCCCGGAGTCGATCCGGGCCGACGGGACTTGTAAAAATTTCGGTCCGAGTCGACCGAAAGGCGATGCGCGGCGTTCCGGAGTCGATCCGGGCCGACGGGACTTGTAAAAATTTCGGTCCGAGTCGACCGAAAGGCGATGCGCGGCGTCTTGGAGACTATACGGGCCGACGGGACTCGATGAAGTTTCGTTCCGAGTCGACCGAAAGGCGATGCGCGGCGTCCCGGAGTCGATCCGGGCCGACGGAACTTGTAAAAATTTCGGTCCGAGTCGACCGAAAGGCGATGCGCGGCGTCCCGGAGTCGATCCGGGCCGACGGGACTTGTAAAAATTTCGGTCCGAGTCGACCGAAAGGCGATGCGCGGCGTCCCGGAGTCGATCCGGGCCGACGGGACTTGTAAAAATTACGGTCCGAGTCGACCGAAAGGCGATGCGCGGCGTCCCGGAGTCGATCCGGGCCGACGGGACTTGTAAAAATTACGGTCCGAGTCGACCGAAAGGCGATGCGCGGCGTCCCGGAGTCGATCCGGGCCGACGGGACTTGTAAAAATTTCGGTCCGAGTCGACCGAAAGGCGATGCGCGGCGTTCCGGAGTCGATCCGGGCGGACGGGACTTGTAAAAATTTCGGTCCGAGTCGACCGAAAGGCGATGCGCGGCGTCCCGGAGTCGATCCGGGCCGACGGGACTTGTAAAAATTTCGGTCCGAGTCGACCGAAAGGCGATGCGCGGCGTCCCGGAGTCGATCCGGGCCGACGGGACTTGTAAAAATTTCGGTCCGAGTCGACCGAAAGGCGATGCGCGGCGTTCCGGAGTCGATCCGGGCCGACGGGACTTGTAAAAATTTCGGTCCGAGTCGACCGAAAGGCGATGCGCGGCGTCCCGGAGTCGATCCGGGCCGACGGGACTTGTAAAAATTTCGGTCCGAGTCGACCGAAAGGCGATGCGCGGCGTCTTGGAGACTATACGGGCCGACGGGACTCGATGAAGTTTCGTTCCGAGTCGACCGAAAGGCGATGCGCGGCGTCCCGGAGTCGATCCGGGCCGACGGGACTTGTAAAAATTTCGGTCCGAGTCGACCGAAAGGCGATGCGCGGCGTTCCGGAGTCGATCCGGGCCGACGGGACTTGTAAAAATTTCGGTCCGAGTCGACCGAAAGGCGATGCGCGGCGTCCCGGAGTCGATCCGGGCCGACGGGACTTGTAAAAATTACGGTCCGAGTCGACCGAAAGGCGATGCGCGGCGTCCCGGAGTCGATCCGGGCCGACGGGACTTGTAAAAATTACGGTCCGAGTCGACCGAAAGGCGATGCGCGGCGTCCCGGAGTCGATCCGGGCCGACGGGACTTGTAAAAATTTCGGTCCGAGTCGACCGAAAGGCGATGCGCGGCGTCCCGGAGTCGATCCGGGCCGACGGGACTTGTAAAAATTACGGTCCGAGTCGACCGAAAGGCGATGCGCGGCGTCCCGGAGTCGATCCGGGCCGACGGGACTTGTAAAAATTTCGGTCCGAGTCGACCGAAAGGCGATGCGCGGCGTTCCGGAGTCGATCCGGGCCGACGGGACTTGTAAAAATTTCGGTCCGAGTCGACCGAAAGGCGATGCGCGGCGTCCCGGAGTCGATCCGGGCCGACGGGACTTGTAAAAATTTCGGTCCGAGCCGACCGAAAGGCGATGCGCGGCGTCCCGGAGTCGATCCGGGCCGACGGGACTTGTAAAAATTTCGGTCCGAGTCGACCGAAAGGCGATGCGCGGCGTCCCGGAGTCGATCCGGGCCGACGGGACTTGTAAAAATTTCGGTCCGAGTCGACCGAAAGGCGATGCGCGGCGTCCCGGAGTCGATCCGGGCCGACGGGACTTGTAAAAATTACGGTCCGAGTCGACCGAAAGGCGATGCGCGGCGTCCCGGAGTCGATCCGGGCCGACGGGACTTGTAAAAATTTCGGTCCGAGTCGACCGAAAGGCGATGCGCGGCGTTCCGGAGTCGATCCGGGCCGACGGGACTTGTAAAAATTACGGTCCGAGTCGACCGAAAGGCGATGCGCGGCGTCCCGGAGTCGATCCGGGCCGACGGGACTTGTAAAAATTTCGGTCCGAGTCGACCGAAAGGCGATGCGCGGCGTCCCGGAGTCGATCCGGGCCGACGGGACTTGTAAAAATTACGGTCCGAGTCGACCGAAAGGCGATGCGCGGCGTCCCGGAGTCGATCCGGGCCGACGGGACTTGTAAAAATTTCGGTCCGAGTCGACCGAAAGGCGATGCGCGGCGTTCCGGAGTCGATCCGGGCCGACGGGACTTGTAAAAATTTCGGTCCGAGTCGACCGAAAGGCGATGCGCGGCGTCCCGGAGTCGATCCGGGCCGACGGGACTTGTAAAAATTTCGGTCCGAGCCGACCGAAAGGCGATGCGCGGCGTCCCGGAGTCGATCCGGGCCGACGGGACTTGTAAAAATTTCGGTCCGAGTCGACCGAAAGGCGATGCGCGGCGTCCCGGAGTCGATCCGGGCCGACGGGACTTGTAAAAATTTCGGTCCGAGTCGACCGAAAGGCGATGCGCGGCGTCCCGGAGTCGATCCGGGCCGACGGGACTTGTAAAAATTACGGTCCGAGTCGACCGAAAGGCGATGCGCGGCGTCCCGGAGTCGATCCGGGCCGACGGGACTTGTAAAAATTTCGGTCCGAGTCGACCGAAAGGCGATGCGCGGCGTCCCGGAGTCGATCCGGGCCGACGGGACTTGTAAAAATTACGGTCCGAGTCGACCGAAAGGCGATGCGCGGCGTCCCGGAGTCGATCCGGGCCGACGGGACTTGTAAAAATTTCGGTCCGAGTCGACCGAAAGGCGATGCGCGGCGTTCCGGAGTCGATCCGGGCCGACGGGACTTGTAAAAATTTCGGTCCGAGTCGACCGAAAGGCGATGCGCGGCGTCCCGGAGTCGATCCGGGCCGACGGGACTTGTAAAAATTTCGGTCCGAGTCGACCGAAAGGCGATGCGCGGCGTCCCGGAGTCGATCCGGGCCGACGGGACTTGTAAAAATTTCGGTCCGAGCCGACCGAAAGGCGATGCGCGGCGTCCCGGAGTCGATCCGGGCCGACGGGACTTGTAAAAATTTCGGTCCGAGTCGACCGAAAGGCGATGCGCGGCGTCCCGGAGTCGATCCGGGCCGACGGGACTTGTAAAAATTACGGTCCGAGTCGACCGAAAGGCGATGCGCGGCGTCCCGGAGTCGATCCGGGCCGACGGGACTTGTAAAAATTTCGGTCCGAGT